>NC_036858.1:19785674-19862988 GCF_002910315.2 Salvelinus sp. IW2-2015
TATCCCATTCTCTGCAAATGCCTCTTAAAGCTTCTGTCAGTGGATGGTGAGTGTTGCGTGCACAGCTCATTTTCAAGGTCCTCCAGAGATGTTACGATCGGGTTCAAGTCCCAGCTCTGGCGGGCCACTCAAGGACATTCAGGAGACTTGTCCCAAAGCCACTCCGTGCATTGTCTGGCTTGTGTGCTTTAGGGTCCTTGTCCGTTGAGGTGAACCTTGCGCCCCAGTCTGAGTCCTGAGCCGCTCTGATGCAGGTTGTTCATCAAGGATCTCTGTAACTTTGGCTCCGTTCATCTTTGCCTCGATCCTCACTAGTCTCCCAGTCCTTGCCCTCTTAAAAACTTCCCCACAGCTGATGCGCCACCATCATGCGTTCACCGTATGGATGGTGCCAGGTTCCTCCAGGCCGTGACTCTTTGCATTTTCAGGCCAAAGAGTTCAATGTTGTTTCATCAGACCAGAGAATCTTGTTTCTCATGGTCTGAGAGTCTTGAGGTGCCTTGTTGGCAAACTCCAAGCGGGCTGTCATGTGCCTTTTACTGAGGAATTGCTCCGTTCTGGGCCACTCTACCATAAAGGCCTGATTGGTGGAATGCTGCAGAGATGGTTTCCTTCTGGAAGGTTCTCCCACAGAAGAACTCTTGGACTCTGTCAGAGTGACCATCAGGCTCTTTGTCACCTCCCTGACCAAGGCCCTTTTCCCCCGATTGCTCAATTGGCCGGGCGGCCAGCTTCTAGGAAGAGTCTCGGTAGTTCCAACGTCTTTCCATTTAAAGAATATGGAGGCCACTGTGTTCTTGGGACCTTTCAATGCTGCAGAAATGTTTTTGGTACCCTTCCCCAGATCTGTGCCTTGACACAATTCTGTCTTGGAGCTCTACAAACAAATCCTTCAACCTCATGACTTGGTTTTTTGCCTCTGACTGCACTGTCAACTGTGAGACCTTAAATAGACAGGTGGTGTGCCTTTCCCAAATCATGTCCAAATCAATTGAATTTTACCACAGGTGAACTCCAATCAAGTTGTAGAAACATCTCAATGATGATCAAATGGAAACACGATGCACGTAAGCTCAATTTCTAGTCTCATAGCAAAGAGTCTGAAAACGTATATAAATAAGGCTATTTCTGTTTAATATTTTATACATTGGGAAAAAAGCTAAAAACCGTTTTCGCTTTATCATTATTGTACGAATCCCGCCGAAAGATGGTGCCTCTTCCCGTTGGGCGGCGCTCGGCGGTCGTCGTCTCCGGCCTACTAGCTTGCCACCGATCCCCCTTTTCTGTTTCATTTAGTTTTGTCTGATTTGTTGCACCTGTTTTGTGTTTAGGTTTATTGTGGCGCAAAACCCAGTTGGCCGCCGACTTTTGTGCGGGCTTGTTTTCTGTTTGTTGGTGTTCGTATTTTTCTGTGTTGGTGTCTGTTCCCTGTGGATTTTGTCCTGTTTGTTTGGACTGTACTTGACGCGCCCTTGGATGTGTGGCGTAGCCGTTCTCGTTATATATTTTTTGGAATATTAAATCCACTTGCTACTCACTACCCCTGCTCTCTGCGCCTGACTCCTTCATCACCACTATTGGAATTGTGAACATTATGAGGTATTGTGTGTAGATTGATGATAATATATATTTTTAAATACATTTCAGAATAAGGCTGCAACGTAACAAAATGTGGAAAAAAGGAAGGGGTCTGAATACTTTCCAAAGTGCACTGTATATTTCGAAGAAGTCATTATTATTTGGCCCATACCTGTTTAATTAGCCGGATATGTTTTTGGTCAATAGTACAGTTTGCACAATCGTATCAAAATTGTTGTTAATAATATAATCACCCCTTTTGAGTTTCTTTGCCTATGAAAAAATATATATTCTTTCTCTTTTTAGCCACGTAAAAATGTATATATTTTTTGTGATCTGTTAAGCCATAACAGTTGTAACTGGACCTATATTTATATTTCCCACCACAACCAATGTTTGTAAACTATTGACCTTTTCTGGCTGCTTTTGAGACACGGTCGATCCCTCCTTGGGCCACTTACTGTTAAAAGTAAATAAACGCTAAACAATCACAAAACAGGCAACTATTTATCACTATGTATAATGATAATTGTGTGTTATGATGATAAACCTTTATACTGCACTCTTCCTCCCCTCCATTTCGCCAATTCTCTCTATTTTTCAGCTCCAGATGACAAAACTCCAAGGAGTGTGTGTGCATGTTTTATTTTCATTTTCCGTGTCAGCCACCATCTCTCCTAACCATTACCTCTCCACCAACTGTGAGTAAGGCCCACAACTGCACATGTTCGTTGTGGGAAATGGATAACACAATCTGTAGCCTAAATATCTCCAATCCAAAATAAAATGGAGCATACATAGTAACAAGTAGTCTACTCTACACACACACATTGAGTATGTCAATATAGTGTGTTTTATTTCTGTTAGCCACCCATCTCTGAGGTCTGGTACTCCTTCCAGGTCATCTCTCTCTCTCCATTCCTTGGCCTTGGTTGGCCTGACCCTGAATTTAATCGCTACATACATGTATTGTGAGAACAAAAGATGTGGATGGTAGCCAGGGAATGGCTTTGGTACATAAAAAAATACTTTTTTGCAGACATAAACATATTAGCCTGCCACCCTGGGAACCCTTTTCACATGGTGAGGCTGTTGAGGCCCTGTTTCAGCTCCAGATGAACAAAAACCTGGCACACACTCCCAGAGGTTGCAGGTCTGGCTGACTTCCTTTTGGTCATTCATTTTAATCAGAGAAATATCTGATAAACCAAACTGTTGCTTTAACTGAATGTATTTTATTGCACACAATCCTCAAATAAAATGGGGCATACATAAAATAAACAATGTGTTAACATTGGTCTAATGTGTTGTGTGTGTGGTGAGAGGGAGGCCTGGTTTTTCAACTCAGAAAAATACCACAATAGTCTTATTACAATATTAACAGTCACACTTTTATTGGATAGATATTTAGAGTAATTATGTAGATATCGATAATGGATATGTAGATATCTCTAATCCTAAAATAAAAATGGAGCATACATAAAATAACAAGTAAGTACAATTTATTTACATTGGGATAATGTGTGTGTGAACAGTGTGTGTGTTGTGTGCATGTTGTGTTTAATTTTTCCTTGTCAACCACCCATCTCTGCCTTTTGTCAGTCTTGATAGCCTCACCCAGAAAGTGCATACACTGGGCCTGTCGGGCAGTGGTGGAGTGCATGGCAGATCTGAAAGAGAGATGCACAAAGTGACAGTAAGTAATCAGCTCAACAACATGTTTGTGTGCACATCTGTTGGTGTGAGTGAGCATATGTGTATGTAATATAATTCTGAATAACCTGTATCCATCTGCGAATCCTTCAAGTTTCCCATCCACGCCAGTGAGTAGGAAATGGTGCAGCCGGTAAATAAATACCACAGGAGGGTGGGGGCTGCAGATCTAAAAGAGGAGGCACATTTCTAACTGACAATAATCATACAACTAAAATAGACTGGATGAGTGTAAGCCTAGATTCAATCAGATCAAGTGCTACCCGGCGAAAAAGCCGACACCCGCATATCTGATGTTTTTGGCGGTGTCTGAGGTGTAACTGTGTTGGATCTGTCAAATCGGTAAGCAGCCAGCTTCTTGATTCATTGTCACAAAACCACACCCGTCCTAATCGTGTTACAAGTTCAAAACGAGAAAGTTGTAGGTTATATAGAAATATGACGCTCAAATTCAAAAATCATTTAAACTTAAATAATGAGGATTTCTATAAAGCCAAATCAAGTGTAGATTACATTCTCAAATTCCAGTGTTAAACTTTTAATCAGGGGCTGCATGAGCTTTGTTAATGCGACCTCCCGCTACAGCACGCACATAATGTGTTGTGAATGTATTGTAATGTATTTAAAGTGTATAAATTGCCTGAATTTTGCTGGACCGAAGAAGAGAAACTGCTGTCTTGGCAGCAGCTAATGGGGATCCATAATAAATACAATACAACAAATGAATTACGTGTGTGTGTATATCTGGCAACCCAGCTAGCAGACTTCATTTTCCCAACTGCTCATTGTACTTGCCCTTGCAATCTTGATGTGTGTGTATGATCGCCTCGAGCTCTGTCAGAGTGACCATCAGGCTCTTTGTCACCTCCCTGACCAAGGCCCTTTTCCCCCGATTGCTCAGATTGGCCGGGCGGCCAGCTCTAGGAAGAGTCTCGGTAGTTCCATACGTCTTCCATTTAAGAATGATGGAGGCCACTGTGTTCTTGGGGACCTTCAATGCTGCAGAAATGTTTTGGTACCCTTCCCCAGATCTGTGCCTTGACACAATTCTGTCTTGGAGCTCTACAAACAAATCCTTCAACCTCATGACTTGGTTTTTGCTCTGACGTGCACTGTCAACTGTGAGACCTTAAATAGACAGGTGTGTGCCTTTCCAAATCATGTCCAATCAATTGAATTTACCACAGGTGAACTCCAATCAAGTTGTAGAAACATCTCAATGATGATCAATGGAAACAGGATGCACGTAAGCTCAATTTCTAGTCTCATAGCAAAGAGTCTGAAAACGTATATAAATAAGGTATTTCTGTTTTTAATATTTTAKACATTAGGGAAAAAAGCTAAAAACCTGTTTTCGCTTTATCATTATTGTTACGAATCCCGCCGAAGATGGTGCCTCTTCCCGTTTGGGCGGCGCTCGGCGGTCGTCGTCTCCGGCCTACTAGCTGCCACCGATCCCCTTTTCTGTTTCATTTAGTTTTGTCTGATTTGTTGCACCTGTTTTGTGTTTAGGTTTATTGTGGGCTAAACCCAGTTGGCCCGCCGACTTTTGTGCGGGCTTGTTTTTCTGTTTGTGGTGTCGTATTTTTCTTGTGGTGTCTGTTCCMTGTGGATTTTGTCCTGTTTGTTTTGGACTGTACTTGACGCGCCCTTGGATGTGTGGCGTAGCCGTCTCGTTATATATCTTTTTGGAATATTAAATCCACTTGCTACTCACTACCCTGCTCTCTGCGCCTGACTCCTTCATCACCACTATTGGAATTGTGACAATTATGAGGTATTGTGTGTAGATTGATGATAATATATATTTTTAAATACATTTCAGAATAAGGCTGCAACGTAACAAAATGTGGAAAAAGGGAAGGGGTCTGAATACTTTCCAAATGCACTGTATATTTTCGAAGAAGTCATTATTATTTGGCCCATACCTGTTAATTAGCCRGATATGTTTTTGGTCCAATAGTACAGTTTGCACAATCGTATCAAAATTGTTGTTAATTAATATAATCACCCCTTTTGAGTTTCTTTGCCTATGAAAAATATATATTCTTTCTCTTTTAGCCAGGTAAAAATKTATATATTTTTGTGATCTGTTAAGCCATAACAGTTGTAACTGGCTATATTTATTTTCCCACCACAACCAATGTTTGTAAACTTATTTGACCTTTTCTGCTGCTTTTGAGACACGGTTCGATCCCTCCTTGGGGCACTTACTGTTRAGTAAATAAAACGCTAAACAATCACAAAACAGCAACTATTTATCACTATGTATTAATGATAGAATTGTGTGTTATTGATGATAAACCTTTATACTGCACTCTTCCTCCCCTCCATTTCMATCTCTCTATTTTTCAGCTCCAGATGACAAACTCCAAGGGAGTGTGTGTGCATGTTTTATTTTCATTTTCCTTGTCAGCCACCATCTCTCCTAACCATGACCTCTCCACCAACTGTGAGTAAGCACAACTGCACATGTTCGTTGTGGGAAATGGATAACACAATCTGTAGGCCTAAATATCTCCAATCCTAAAATAAAATGGAGCATACATATAACAAGTAGTTACTCTCACACACACATGAGTATGTCAATATATTGTGTTTTATTTCTTGTTAGCCACCCATCTCTGAGGTCTGGTACTCCTTCCAGGTCATCTCTCTCTCTCCATTCCTTGGCCTTGGTTGCCTGACCCTGAATTTAATCGCTACATACATGTATTGTGGAGAACAAAAGATGTGGATGGGTAGCCAGGGAATGGCTTTGGTACATAAAAAAATACTTTTTTTGCAGGACAATAAACATATTAGCCTGCCACCCCTGGGAACCCTTTTCACATGGGTGCTGTTGAGGCCATGTTTCAGCTCCAGATGACAAAAACCTGGCACACACTCCCAGAGGTTGCAGGTCTGGCCGACTTCCTTTGGTCATTCATTTTAATCAGAGAAATATCTGATAAAAACCAAACTGTTGCTTTAACTGAATGTATTTTATGCACACAATCCTCAAATAAAATGGGGCATACATAAAATAAACAATGTGTTAACATTGGTCTAATGTGTGTGTGTGTGTGAGAGGGAGGCCTGGTTTTTCAACTCAGAAAAATTACACAATAGTCTTATTACAATATTAACAGTCACACTTTTATTGGATAGATATTTAGAGTAATTATGTAGATATCGATAATGGATATGTAGATATCTCCAATCCTAAAATAAAATGGAGCATACATAAAATAAACAAGTAATTACAATTTATTTACATTGGGGATAATGTGTGTGTGACAGTGTGTGTGTGTGTGCATGTTGTGTTTAATTTTTCCTTGTCAACCACCCATCTCTGCTTTTGTCAGTCTTGATAGCCTCACCCAGAAGTGCATACACTGGGCCTGTCGGGCAGTGGTGGAGTGCATGGCAGATCTGAAAGAGAGATGCACAAAGTGACAGTAAGTAATCAGCTCAACAACATGTTTGTGTGCACATCTGTTGGTGTGAGTGAGCATATGTGTATGTAATATAATTCTGAATAACCTGTATCCATCTGCGAATCCTCAAGTTTCTCCATCCACGGCCAGTGTAGTAGGAACTGGTGCAGCCGGTAAATTAAATACCACAGGGGGTGGGGGGGTGGCAGATCTAAAAGAGAGAGGCACAATTTTCTTAACTGACAATAATCATACAACTAAATAGACTGAATGAGTGTAAGGCCTAGATTCAATCAGATCAAGTGTTACCCGGCGAAAGCCGACACCCGCATATCTGATGTTTTGGCGGTGTCTGAGGTGTAACTGTGTTGGATCTGTCAAATCGGTAAGCAGCAGCTCTTGATCATTGTCACAAAACCACACCCGTCCTAATCGTGTTACAAGTTCAAAACGAGAAAGTGTAGGTTATATAGAAATAATGACGCTCAAATTCAAAATCATTTAAACTAAATAATGAGGATTTCTATAAGGCCAAATCAAGGTGTAGATTACATCTCAAATTCCAGTGTTATAACTTTGTAACAGGGCTGCATGAGCTTTGTTAATGCGACTCCGTACAGCACGCACATAATGTGTTGTGAATGTATTGTAATGTATTTAAAGTTGTATAATTGCCTGAATTTTGCTGGACCCGAAGAAGAGTAACTGCTGTCTTGGCAGCAGCTAATGGGGATCCATAATAAATACAATACAACAAATGAATTACGTGTGTGTGTATATCTGGCAACCCACGYAGCAGACTTCATTTTCCCAACTGCTCATTGTACTTGCCCTTGCAATCTGATGTGTGTGTATGTGTGTGTTCTGACCACATCCTTGTAGTAGGACATTCAGTGATTAGTRATTTTTTCGAAAGCTATCAACAGTGTACAGTAAAAAGGATATCAAATATTCAGATCTGGACTGACAAGTAGGCTAAATCATGTGAAGTTACAAACCTCTAGGGCTTAGTCTACACAAGTTAAATAAAGGTTGCAGGACATGAGCTCTAGGACCATGCCTCAGGACTACCTGGCTTTTCCTGTCTCCAGTCCACCTGGTCGTGCTGCTGATCCAGTCTCTGCTGTTTCTGTCTGCAGCTATGGAAGCCWGACCTGSTCAAGGCKYACCGGAGGTACTACCTTGTCCCAGACCCGCTGTTTGATCCTGTCTCTTTCTACCGTACCTACTGTCTCAACCTCTAAATGCTCAGCTATGAAGAGCCAACTGGCGTTTACTCCTGAGGTGCTGAACTATTGCACCCTCTATAACCCTCTACTATTTGACACTGCTGGTCATCTATGAACATTTAAACGTCTTGAAGAATAATCTTGCCTAAATGGCTGTACTCTTTTATAATCTCCACCAGCACAGCCAGAAGAGGACTGGCCACCCCTCAGAGGCTGGTTCCTCTCTAGGTTTCTGCCTTTCTAGGGAGTTTTTCCTAGATACTGTGCTTCTATGTCTGYGTTGCTTTCTCTTTGGGGTTTTAGGCTGGGTATCTGTATAAGCTCTTTGTGACAACTGCTGATGTAAAAGGGGCTTTCTAAAATACATTTGATAGATTGCTTGTATTCATGTCTTAATATGACATAGATTCATCGTACATTTCCTCAATAGGAAGTTGTACCTTAAGCCAACACTTTCTCCTGGTCTTTCCTGCTGGGGACAGGGGGCTTCAGGTTTGGGAATGAAGGGCCTAGATAATTAGAATATTAACAATAATTAGTGTCCACATTTATGAATAAATGAAATTCAATATGGGTTAGCTGTGTATATCATCTGATTGAGAATTGCTGATGATATACTGTAACGTTATGTCTATTTTCTTTTGAAAATCTGCCACCAAACCACAATTCTATCTAGYGAGAGTGCACACAACCATTAGCTTATTTTACCCAGTCAAAAATAAMATTTTAAGGGACCCAACGAATAACAAAACAGTTGGAAGACTATTGATGCTGTATACTGTACCTGTAACGGTCGTCTGTTGAAGGTGTGGACCAAAGCGCAGCGTGGTAAGTGTTCATGCTTTTTATTGAAACTGAACACTAAGAACAAAATAATAAAGAGAATAACCGAAACAGTCCCGTCAGGTGCAAAACACTAAACAGAAAATAACTACCCACAAAAACCATGTGGGAAAGAGCTACCTAAGTATGGTTCTCAATCAGAGACAACGATAGACAGCTGCCTCTGATTGAGAACCACACCCGGCCAAATACAAAGCAATACAAAACATAGAAAATGAACATAGAATGCCCACCCAAATCACACCCTGACCAAACCAAAATAGAGACATAAAAACACGTCTACGGTTAGGGCGTGACAGTACCCTACCCCATCAACCAACTGCTAGCTGGTCACAAGGCTACGTTATCATTTAGTAATATTGTACCGTATTCTACTGCACCCCACATCAACCAACTTGCACAATACTGTAACGTTACTGTAGTCTACTGTGACATCACCATTATTATCCACCTAACGTTAGCTAGCTAGTGATAGCTTAGCTAGCTAGCTCCAAAGAAACAATCAATGAATGACGCAGGCTTTTTAACAAATATATCTAGCTTGTATGATTGCATGTAAAATAACTTTACAGATGATTACAAAGTTATATAAAACAAAGTTGGCTAAACCAGTATGGCTGCTCTCTCTCGGGAACTAAGTGAGGCATCCAGATAAGAGGTTGTTTCACTATATTGGTATCACCCCGCGGCGGAGGATACATCCGAGTTGAGGTTTACTTCCGTGTACACATGTGTCACGGCTGGGGTCCGCTCCTATATATAGACCCCATGGCCGCAAACGTTCTCTTTCATATTTCTCGGCAGACGTCCGTATGGTTTGAGGTACAAGCTTTCTGAAGATCGCTTGATAAGTGAATATCTTGCGTGGAAGTGTACTCTCTGGCTGTTTGCATCCTGAAACAGCTGGCCACATGGCCAGCCCTCTTGATTGCTCCATTGCTGTACACGGTTGATCTGTATCTTCTGCCAGTGGATTGTCGTGCTTGTGTACACTACGACTCCGGTGCATTAATATATTGGTGGCTCCTGCCGACCAACAAACTCTTAATTTACCTTACACAACTTGCCGACTGGCTTGTTCTATGTCTGTTGTGAATTGCTTAACATTGCTGCTCCCCGGCTGTAGGTTGCTGTTTCTTTCCCCCTACAGAGTGAGTGTCTGGGAAAACTACGTTGAGACATTAACTTGGGGTTCCTTAACGGGTGTTACTCCATATGGTGCTTTTTTACTGCTTGATATTAACCTGGTTGGTAATATTGCAGTTGGTGTAAACCAAAAAAACAAATCCATTACTTGGTTGCTGTTTTTTTTTGGCTGCCTGTTTTTCCCACAGGGTCTTCCCTGTGTTTGCAGAGGTACTGGTAAATTATCCCTCACCGGGTTCCTATTCCTCCAAGGGGGTCACGACATAAGCTCTTCCAGGGTGTCGGCCCTGTCTCTGTGGCATGGTTGGCTTGTTAGCTTATGGCTTCCCTTTGTGACAGGGTGTGATGGTATCATCCGTCACCGCCATAGGGACATGCCTGGGAGACCCAGGTGCTCGGGGCGCCAGAGGAGAGGCGGGCCCCGGCAGGACCCTGACACACCTCAGAGGGTGAGGGCTAGGGCCATTCCCCCCAGAAATGTCTGGAACTTGCAAGTGCCTTGGGGAAGAGTGGGGTAACATCTCACAGCAAGAACTGGCAAATCTGGTGCAGTCCATGAGGAGATGCACTGCAGTACTTAATTGCAGCTGGTGGCCACACCAGATACTGACTGTTACTTTTGATTTTGACCCCCCCACCCTTTGTTCAGGGACACATTATTCAATTTCTGTTAGTCACATGTCTGTGGAACTTTTTCAGTTTGTCTGTTGTTGAATCTTGTTATGTTCATACAAATATTTACACATGTTAAGTTTTGCTGAAAATAAATGCAGTTGATAGTGAGGATGTTTTATTTTTTTTGTTGAGTTTAGCTCACATAACCGTGGTTATGTTGAGCCATAATGACTTCGTAAGAAGTCAAATCGGACTGAAATAAATAAGACTGAACGTACGTTTCTGGGACTAACTAGCTAACCTTAGCTCAGTGACCTGTGACGCACCGATTCCTGTTTACAGAATGTGCATCCCTCCCATGTCCTGCATGGAGAAGCGCCACTGAGTTCAACGTGTGCCAGAATTTTATATTACATCCGGGTTGGTTTACAAACCCCACTTGACAATGCAGGAAACTGTTTAGGGTCGTTTAGCTAAAGACGCCCACTTCAGCTAGTTCCATTCTAAGGCGATTGTGTTTTTGTTTCAGTTTCACAACTTCCGGCAACACTAGCAAATTACATCAGAGCGGCGGCTAGCTATAATAATAAAAACATGCATCGTTAACACAAAAACAAAACACTGGCTTACGTTTGGCAACACACACATGGGATCTTCGGAGGTCGGATGGTATCACCGTATCCCATCCGTCCATTATTAATACTTACTTGACATGATAAAATGGCCTGAAGTTACGTATGGGACATTTTTTATTACTTCGTGTTCTCCTTGGGAGTGGATTGTTCCACTATATAAAAATTACAAGAGTACAGAGGCATATCAGTAGGCTGGACACAACATCTTTAACAATGCTTTTTTCTGATAACTAGTTCATTGCATCCACCCCGCCGTGGAGCCCAGTTTCATAATATTTACCATCTGTCCCAACTGCTTGCCGTAGTTTTGAAGTGAATGTGAAAAAACAGCACTTATTAGGGCATTTTTCACCCTGCCAGCTCCTGTTAGTTCTATTGAGCACCGTGGCACCAAATCGCCTTCCGAACGTTCTATTCCCAAACTATTGTTCTACGTCACAATGCCTGCCAAGCAGACACATCGATGGCCCTGAACGAACTTTATCTGACTCTTTGTAAATCTGGAAACCACACACCCTGAGGCTGCATTCATCGTAGCTGGGGATTTTAACAAGGCTAATCTAAAAACAAAACTCCCTAAATTCTATCAGCATATCGATTGTGCTAACCAGGGCTGGTAAAACCCTGGATCATTGTTATACTAACTTCCGGACGCATATAAGGCCCTCCCCCGCCCTCCTTTCGGAAAAGCTGACCACGACTCCATTTTGTTGATTCCAGCCTACAAACAGAAACTACAAACAACAACAAGCTCCCGCGCTCAGGTCTGTTCAACGCTGGTCCGACCAATCTGATTCCACGCTTCAAGACTGCTTCGATCACGCGGATTGGAATATGTTCCGCATTGCGTCCAACAACAACATTGAAGAATATGCTGATTCGGTGAGCGAGTTCATTAGGAAGTGCATTGACGATTGTCCCACAGCAACGATTAAAACATTCCCAAACCAGAAACCGTGGTTGACGGCAGCATTCGTGTGAAACTGAAAGCGCGAACCACTGCTTTTAACCAGGCAAGGTGACCGGAAACATGACCGAATACAAACAGTGTAGCTATTCTCTCCGCAAGGCTATCAAACAGGCTAAGTCCCAGTACAGAGACAAAATTAGAGTCGCAATTCAACAGCTACACAAGAGTATTGTGGCAGGGTCTACAGTCTATCACGGATTACAAAAAGAAAACCAGCCCGTCGCGGACCAGGATGTCTTGCTCCCAGACAGGCTAAAATAACTTTTTTGCCCGCTTTGAGGACAATACAGTGCCACGTGACACGGCCCGCTACCAAAACCTGCGGGCTCTCCTTCACTGCAGCCGAGGTGAGTAAAACATTTAAACGTGTTAACCCTCGCAAGGCTGCAGGCCCAGACGGCATTCCCAGCCGCGTCCTCAGAGCATGCGCAGACCAGCGGGCTGGGTGTTCACGGACATATTCATCAATCCTTATCCCAGTCTGCTGTTCCCACATGCTTCAAGAGGGCCACCATTGTTCCTGTTCCCAAGAAAGCTAAGGTAACTGAGCTAAACGACTACCGCCCCGTAGCACTCACTTCCGTCATCACGAAGTGCTTTGAGAGACTAGTCAAGGACCATATCACCTCCACCCTACCGGACACCCTAGACCCACTCCCAATTTGCTTACCGACCCAATAGGTCCACAGACGACGCAATCGCAACCACACTGCACACTGCCCTAACCCATCTGACAAGAGGAATACCTATTGAGAATGCTGTTCACGACTACAGCTCAGCATTTACACCATAGTACCTCACAACTCGTCATCAAGCTCGAGACCTGGGTCTCGACCCCGCCCTGTGCACACTGGGTCCTGGACTTCCTGACGGCCGCCCCCAGGTGGTGAGGGTAGGTAACAACATCTCCACCCGCACGTCAACACTACAGCATCTCCACACACTGTCTGACTCCTTACCTGCTCGCGTGCACCACAAGGGTGCGTCCTGAGCCCTTCGCTGTCCCGTAGCACTCGCCCTCCAACTCAATCATCAAGTTTGCGGATGACACTACAGTGGTAGGCTTGATTACCAAACAACGACGAGACGGCCTACAGGGAGAGGTGAGGGCCCTCGGAGTGTGGTGTCAGAAAATACCTCACACTCAACGTCACAAACAAAGGAGAATTTGTGGACTAACAGGAAACCAGAAGGAGAGACACCCCCTATCCACATCGACGGGTCAGTAGTGGAGAAGGTGGAAAGTTTTAAACCTCGGTGTACACATCACGGACAAACTGAATTGGTCCACCCACACAGAGCAGCGTTGTGAAGAAGGCGCAGCAGCGCCTCTTCACCTCAGGAGGCTGAAGAAATTCGGCTTGTCACCAAAAGCACTCACAAACTTCTACAGATGCACAATCGAGAGCTCCTGTCGGGCTGTATCACCGCCTGGTACGGCAACTGCTCCGCCACAACCGTAAGGCTCTCCAGGGGGTAGTGGGTCTGCACAACGTATCACCGGGGCAAACTACCTGCCCTCCAGGACACCTACACCACCCGATGTCACAGGAAGGCCATAAAGACCATCAAGGACAACAACCACCCAAGCCACTGCCTGTTCACCCCGCTATCATCCAGAAGGCGAGGTCAGTACAGGTGTATCAAAGCAGGGACCGAGAGACTGAAAAACAGCTTCTATCTCAAGGCCATCAGACTGTTAAACAGCCACCACTAACATTTAGCGGCCGCTGCCAACATACTGACTCAACTCCAGCCACTTTAAAAATGGGAATTGATGGAAATTATGTAAAAATGTACCACTAGCCACTTTAAAACAATGCCACTTAATATAATGTTACATACCCAACATTACCCATCTCATATGTTATATGTATATACTGTACTCTATATCATCTACTGCATCTTGCCATCTTATATAATACATGTACCACTAGCCACTTTAAACTATGCCACTTTAGTTTACATACCCTACAGTACTCATCTCATATGTATATTACCGTACTCTATACCATCTACTGCATCTTTGCCTATTGCCGTTCTGTACCATCCACTCATTCATATATCTTTATGTACATATCTTTATCCCTTTACACTTGCGTGTATAAGGTAGTAGTTGTGGAATTGTTAGGTTAGATTACTTGTTGTTATTTCTGCATTGTCGGAACTAGAAGCACAAGCATTTCGCTACACTCGCATTAACATTTGCTAACCATGTGTATGTGACTAATAAAATTTGATTTGATTTGATTTGCTTCGCAATTGTTGGCAATGAGACATGCCCACGTTAAACTCATACACGGAACCCAAACCGGTTGCGCGCGTGTGCCATCGTGCATAAATGTATTTTGTCCCCCCACACCAAATGCGATCACGACATGCAGGTTAAAATATCAAAACAAACTCTGAACCAATTATATTAATTTGGGGACAGGTCGAAAAGCATTAAACATTTTTTAGCTGTCTTGCACTTGCTAGCTAATTTGTCCTATTTAGCTAGCTTGCTTTTGCTAATTAATTTATCCTGGGATATAAACATTGAGTTATTTTACCTGAAATGGACAAGGTCCTCTACTCCGCCAATTAATCCACACATAAAACGGTCAACCGAATCGTTTCTAGTCATCTCTCCTCCTTACAGGCTTTTTCTTCTCTTGACTTTATATTGCAATTGGCAACTTTCATAAATTAGGTGCATTACTGCCACTGACCTCGTTCGTCTTTCAGTCACCCACATGGGTATAACCAATGAGGAGATGGCACGTGKGTACCTGCTTCTATAAACCAATGAGGAGATGGGAGAGGCAGGACTTGCAGCACGATCTGGGTCAGAAATAGAACTGACTTCTATTTTAGCCCWTGGCAACGCAGACGCTCGTTGGCGCACACGAGCAGTGTGGGTGCAATAATTGAATAACATGTATGTCTAAATTTATTTTGCAACGCTCGCGAGCGGTGTAGYCAGCCTGTTAGGCTTATCTCAAGTAATTAACTAGGTTCCAGCTATTTGGTGAGTGCACTYACTGTTCACCTGGGTACACAATTGTAATCAACAGTGTTAACGATGCCTGGCGCATAGCCGTTAAACGTTTTCTGATCATGGTTAACATGGTTATTTTCTTTCAGAAAAAGGTGTAAACCTAAACAAAACGCATGTCCCTGTCCTCTTTGTCAAGATGTGGCCGTTTTTTGTTTTTTTTAACAGCCAGAAGACATTTTTAAATGAAGAAATAACCTATTTTTTGGACGATTCGTTGTTTCTAAATGGCTGCTGGGTAATTTGATATGCGCCAATCGGTTTGTTAGTAGGCATTGGATGGAGCGAATGCTGCGCAGGTTCACAGAGTTGCAAACCAAATGGATAGGTCTAGCTCATTGATTTGTAGATCTGACGCAGTTGTTGCCTCCGATTATGAGCCTAGCAAGTGTCACGGATGGGTTATGTAGTACCCACAGAAGGCCACAGGGAGGCGCATAAGCTTTAAACCCATACTGTTTTTTGCCTTAAACCCTAACCCTAGGAATAACCTATTTTAGCCTTAACCCTAACCCTAACCCTAGGTATAACCTATTTTAGCCTTAACCCTAACCCTAGTTATAACCTATTTTAGCCTTAACCATAATTCTTGGGTAGGGTAGCCTAGAACACTTTAAACTATTTTTGTAATAATATTATGTTAGTAAATACCATTATAGTACTAAATAGCGTTTTGCTTTTTAAAAATCAAACCCTATGCAAGCATTTAGCAATTTAAAAAAGTGATTTTATAATATATATTATTGCAAGGCAGAACACTTGATAAACAAGCCACATTTTATTTTTCAAATGTGGTTTGAACTGGATGTGACCTAGTAACCTATATGTGAAAGTCCAGCAATTGGCTGGGATAGGTGGGGCAGGTTTGAGACTGATCTCAGGAATTAATAAGAAAAATACACTTTCTCAGCTGCTTCACCAATGTCTATGTGAATTAATAACTTAAATGCTAAATATTTCCAATAGATGGCAGCATAAGACCACGAAGCATCAGTTATAGGCTATAGCAGCAATATGATTGACGTAAAATAGCATGCAACCAAAGACTGTCCCATGATTTTCTAAAATGGTCACTCATTACTTTACAGGTAGCTATTTGTCTCGTATTAGGCCTGTGTTGCTTTTGGGAGAGCAAAACAATAGTTACTATAGCAGGTATTGAAACCCGGCCAAATAATCACTAGACAGGTGTGCTAAYCTCAACCCTACTAGACATACATATAATTTAAAAAACGTCCTCGAATAGAAAAGAGTGCTCCTCCGTGTGGCCGCCTCTCTGAATAYAATGTGTGACCAGAAGGAAATTGGCAGACCTGCAACCCTTGGACTGTGTGTAGGTTTTGTCATCTGGAGCTGAAAAATGGAGAGCTGGGGAGGGAGGGGCGGAAGAGTGCAGTTTAAAGGTTTATCATTAATAACTGACACAATTCTGTAATGAATACTTATTAGAATAATAATACATAAGTGACCAATAGTTACTGTATTGTTTAGTGTTTTATTTACTCAAGTAGTGCCCCATGGAGGGATCGAACCATGTCTCAAAAGCAGCAGAAAWGGTCAAATAAGGTCACCAAAATGTCCGTTACGGCTTTACACGACTGGCCGTACACAGTAGGCAGSGGATTGTTTGCGGACCTCCAAAATACCATAGAAGAAGAAGAAACGGATGTAAGCTAAGCGGTTTGAGCTTCCTTGGCAACGTGAGGCTTTTTATAACTACATTTTGTTAGCATGTCTTCAATAGTGTTGGATTTTCGTGCATAGATAAATTCACATGAGTAATTCGTCTCGTTTCCTAGTTTATGTTAGCTATTGTTTTGCGGTGCTAGCAAACGTGATGCAGAAGTAGCTTTGCAACCTATTCAAGCCAAATCAGTTTGCTAGCTAACGTTAGCTATGTTTTTATCTAGCTAACGTTAGCCGGTAGAGTTCGCACCTGTTAGACAAAAATGTCCACATACCATTTGTATCGCGCAGTGCAGCTAGTTATTGTACTTTCTGTACGTGTGACCCATGCGGCCACAGATGGAGGAGTCAACACAGAGTCTTCAATAACAACGAACAGTCCAAAAACCTATGAGCCTTTCAGTACCACTGACCCGATGTATACCGTTTCAACTGTTGCATTGGATACTTTTGCAACTGCTTCTGCTGAAACTGTCACTCAAGATGGTGTTTCCACGGTAACCACGGACCAGGCTCCATCATCTGAAGCCACCACCGAGCCAGTCATTGAAACAGTCCCACCTCCTGTTGAAACTACTGCCAAAACAAGTCTAACTCCAAAAGGTAGGTTGGTAGCTACACGTCACAAGGAACTTATGTCTATTGTCATTGACAAAATACATTAGTGCACTGCCATAGTTTTGAGATTAACCTTTGCTGTCTTGTAGTGTGTTTATGTGATTTGACCCCAGACTTCTGTGATATTGGCTGCTGCTGTGACATTGTGGACTGTGACATCCCTGACTTGAGCTCTGTCTTCAATGGATGTTTAGATGAAGTCATGTAAGTTTATACGCCTGTGCATTTGCCTTGGGGTCATGGCTGTCCAGGTTCGATCCTCGCAAGGGACGCTGCGTTCACCGCCACTGTTTGCTACATTGGTGTCAAGGTGGGATGTACAGTGCATTTGGAAAGTATTCAGAGCCCTTCACCTTTTCCACTTTTTGTTACGTTACAGCCTTATTCTAAAATTTATTAAATCGTTTTTTCCCCCTAACCAATCTACACACAATACCCATAATGACAAAGAAAAAACAGGTTTTTAGAAATGTTAATAAAAAAAATTAAAAAATGTAAATATCTAATTTCCATAACTATTCTGACCCTTTACTCAGTACTTTGTTGAAGCACCTTTGGCAGCGATTACAGCCTTGACTCTTCTTGGATATGAYTACAAGCTTGACACACCTGTATTTGGGGAGTTTCTCCCATTCTTCTCTGCAGATCCTCTCAAGCTCAGTTAGGTTGGATGTGGAGCGTCGCTGCACAACTATTTTCAGGCCTCTCCAGAGATGTTAGATCAGGTTCAAGTCCGGGCTCTGGCTGGGCCACTCAAGGACATCCAGAGACTTGTTCCAAAGCCACTCCTGCGTTGTCTTGGCTGTGCTCTTAGGGTTGATGTACTGTTGGAAGGTGAACCTTTGCCCATTCTGAGGTCCTGAGTGCTCTGGAGCAGGTTTTCATCAAGGATCTCTCTACTTTGCTCCGTTCATCTTTGCTTCGATCCTGACTAGTCTCCCAGTCCCTGCCGCTGAAAAACATCCCCACAGCATTGGTCAGACCCTAAAGGAAAACATGAATGGCTCTCCGTCCATCGGCCACATCTTTGCTCTTCACCACCCACAGCTCTATAAACCTTTTCTTCAAGTACACCATGTTCACGGTTGTTCAAAACAAAGGCTAACAACTGTAACCCATCATAAGGATGTAGATTGTGGAGTTCCTTATATCACTTTAAATGGTCCCACGTCTTGTGGATGCTTCAAAGGCTTTGACCATTCATCCAACTGTTTTGGAGATGCTGATTTGTGTGATTTCTGTCACTGGAGGTTTGTCTTTACTCCYTAAGACCTCGTTCGTCACCGCTGTCAGAATCTGTTGACTCAAAGCCAGGAAGTGCTGACCAGATGCTTAACCTGATCTGCCCTGCGCAACTCAGAATGAGGGTAGATTGAGGGAATAGAGAATCCACAGGTAGGGGCCAAGTCTGCCTTTTCCACYCTTGCCTCCTGTAATTGTTGAATTTCGGCTTTTAATGTCTGTGTTTACCAAGAGCCCTCAAATTCTCTCTCTCTGCAAAGTCCTATCCTGAGTATCACAAAGGAATTTATCATGTTTTCTTACTTTGGCTAATACRGTTAAAGACCATTGTGTCTTTGTCAATAAGTTAGACATTCTATTTCTCCCCAAGCTTTTTGTATATCAGACAGATTCCATCTTTGTCAACTATGACATATTTATTTGATCTCTTGCCAAYACTCTAATTTGAAAATGTTCTTCATATCACTAGCCAGTGAATTTGATACTTTCCATGTTCACATCCAGAACAGCTGTCCTGCCCTTTTCCAGAGTGGATCTCTCATTTTTTWAAATGGCATTACATTAACTTCAAAAGTATTTATAGTTTTACAACCCCTTGAGGACTCTAACCTCCTATMTTATAGAACACATTGTTTCTACAGGGCCTGGTTACCCCTAAAATGTGTGTTCACTTCAAAAGCTTGTAYAAGGCTTACATTACCCTAAATTGCTACTCAACTAGAAACTCACTTCTATGGAACAAGGTTTCACACCCTTAATCAATTGTGGCTTATTTTAACTGATAGGGCTTTAACAGAGGATTCGAACCCCTATACATCACATATATGTATCACTCAATGCATGCACTTATTTTAACCTGATCTGGTTCTTTTAGATATAGGTCTAGACTCACCCAGCAATATGTTAGCAGTCAGGAGATTAAGAGCTGACTCCCCCGAAGTGGGTTGCRCGCAGCCCTCTTATCTTTCCCCTGGATCAACGCACAGTTGATTTGTTTTTTTTCTTGTTGGTCAAGACCAATTCATCCGGGTCACGGCACCATGTGTTAGCTGTTGATGTTATTMTTCAATAACACATAGCCCAAAGGAAATCAGGGGGAGCAAAATATATTTATTCAAAGAGAACAAATCAGTTATGCTGGGAAGTAGATGTTTATTCTTCCCTGTCCTCAATGGTTTCTCCAYTGAAAAAAGAGACAGGATGTAGTTATACCCAAGCCTAGCCTGTGGTTGACCAATTAKAATTCATTGCAGTAAAATTGGGCCAAATACAAATTCTGTTTCAGGCTCAATGTATAGACAATTCGAACTGAAATTCCTCCCGTRTCCCTGACCCATTAATCTTCAGTTCCAATTACAAAGAAACAACTATTTCCATTGATGGTTAATTCCCTCTTGACCTTTAGTCCTCTGTGCTGTGTATTTATCTTAAATATTCTTACAATAGCTAAGGGTCTGAATACTTAAGGTATTTCTGTTTTATTTTTAATACATTTACAAAAAAAATCTAAACCTGTTTTCACTTTGTCATTATGGGGTATTGTGTGTAGAGAAATGTTTTAATTTAATCAATTTTAGAATAAGACTAACGTAACAAAATGTTGAAAAAGTAAAAGAGTCCGAGTACTTTCCGAATGCACTGTAAAGTGATTTATTTAGTTATGTATTGCTAAAGCACATCAAGGAACATTGATTTGACCAATTGAATTGTTTGTTTTACAGATATGGTGAATGCATTGAGAGCTGGTTGATATTCAGAGTCAATGTGGATCCTTCATGCGTCACTGTCACAAACAAATTTGTCTGCATTCGACCAAAAGAGGGTAAACACACACACACACACACACACACACACACACACACACACATTTTCCTGATGGTGATCCATCCATTCCTTCTCTACAGATAATACTACAGTTTCACAGATCCTTCCAGCTCTTGCTAATACACCATTGGACTCCTCCTACCACTTCTCTTGGAAGGGATCTGCAACTTATAGTACCCACACCAAAGATTTCTACAGGGTATGTTGAGATGTGGTGTCTGTATAATAATCTTAACCAGCGGTTTAATCATTCAGACAGGCCTAGTAATTTTTCTCTCTGATCGGTCTTGTTACTTTGTCGCAGGTTGATGACACAATCATGTCCCATTTCAACAGCTCCTCCATTCGTGGGGTCCTTCGACAGCCTTCACCAGGGGCCGCCACGTCTTCCTGTGTCGAGCGTAACCCTGCCAGTAAGATGGCACCTGTTCAGTAGCCAAATGTTGTTGAACCTTGCAGATAGACATGACATGAATAGAGTTGACATGATTCCTTCAACAGTCAGATAGAAATATGCTATTTAGAACAAAAATGTCTCTGACTGTTGGCCAACGTTGTGTTCTTCTGAACCGAGTCCCTATACTCTGAATAAAGTAGAAATCTTACGCACTGCTGAACTGCTGGGTGGTGCTAATAGTCTTGGGAGACCGGGGTCATGTTCATTTGGCACCAAATGGAAGAAAACTGACTGAAACAGGGATGGTCTACCAGGACTTGTCCAATAAGAGTTGCTCATGTTTGTTTTGACCAGTACTCAAGTAATACTTTTTGTATTACAACGTTTTTGGTTTGTTCTATATTTTTATTTCTGGTCTCCCCTTGTAGGGTTCCTGCGATCTATTTCTCTCTCTTGCACCCGCACACTGACCCCCCTATCCTGTGCCACAGACCCCAGTCTCAATGCACAGTCCTACTTCCATGACATCAGCCTGCTCAAGGTTAGTGTGTGTGCTCAAGTTTTGGATGCATGCGTACAGTATCTCTATAATATAAATATCTTGGGCCTATTGCAACCACTGTTGGCTTCCGTATTAACACAAGATAATCTCTCGTTAAATGATCAATACACAATACAATCACCCACAGAACTGATTTCAATTGCAACCRTTATTGGCCACTTGATTACCACTCCCTAAAGCTGATGTCAGTGTTAAACTTTTAGTTCAAAATCTTTTGAGACATTTTCACCCTCTGGTGGGTATTATTGAACCTGCTTATTGAGCAGACCAAGGGTAGATGTACGGAATGATTGACAAATAGTTCCAAGGGTCGTTCCACCTCGAAGCACAAGAAAGACTATTTCGACACCAATCATCTGATTGTTCTGAAATAGTTTCTGTGGTTAGTAACAGATACGATTAGCATTCCTGAAACATTATTTTGTTACAATATAATTTGATCCTTAAGAAATGAAGCTAATTAATTCCGTGGTAAATAATGCAAGCGACTTCAATTACACATTTCTTTGAAAGGGGGGATTCACGGGGAATAAATTACATAATATGGAGAAGCAATACTCTAAGATGCAGCTTCATACTACAGTGGTTCCTCCTTTAAAAGTTGTGAGCTTATGGGGTGAGACTTAGAGGTCATTTCTGGTTCAGTATGGTACACTGCGTCACCACTTCATTGCTCCAGACCAGCGCAAGGAGGAGATAGAGCACTGATTATGCTTTTGGGTCCTACTGTGTCTCTGACAATGAATGGGCGACATAAACCTAAATAGAAACTGATAATTGTGCACGACTTCAATATTACTTACTAAAACTGAGGTTTTTATTCTTGTTAGGATTATTTTGCTCTTACTGCAGTACTGTAGGCCACTCCCAACCGGTCACATAGACCGTTGCGCCACTCAGGCGCTGTACAAAGACACCGCATAGCGCAAGCTGTGTTGCTACAGATGCTAGTTCAGTACCCGTGCCGGCCTCGACTGGGAGACCCATGAGATAACTGTAGGTATTTCTCCCTCTAAAAACAGAAATAATTCTAAAGAACAAACTGGCTTTATTTACAAATTAGTAACGATGACTCACCCCATGTTCAAGAATGGCCTTTTTCTCGCTCATTTTACGTTATTTGAAAACAAAAATCATCTCCAATATAATTTTTTTAAACAAAGCGATTTATTATTCATTTAGAATTATATAAAAGCCTGTTGGATATTCTCATATGTTATTAGCAGGACAATATATATTGGTCATGGCTCCGGAGTGGTGCACAATGCAGTTCTCCAGCTGTATCCACTGAAAGCGAGCAAGGTTCAAGGCACAAGCGAGCAAGGTTCAAGGCGCATGGGATGAGCCGCAGAACCGTGCACAGAAGACCGACCTAGCCCACGGAGGAGGTGGACTTTTGTGTGGCTTTTGAACATTTTTATGTCTTAAATCATTAGTAGGAAGAAGTTTGGCCCAAATCTGGATTTTGGATACTACATTTCTTTGGTAACACTTGACACCCAGCGTCATGACACGATCATAACCATGTCATAACATGGTCATGACCCATATATTTACACCTGTTGTGACCATATACATGCTGTGGCGTACTGCATTCGCATCGAATAGCCCCCACGATATGCAACTTTTCAGGAAAGTTAGGAACCAACATAYACAGGCAGTTTGAAAAAGCTAGCCTTTGCTTTCCTAACAGAAATTTTCATCCTGTAGCACAAACTCCAAAAAGTTCTGGGACACTGTAAAGTCCATGGAGAAYAAGAGCACCTCCTGTCAGCTGCCCACTGSACTGAGGCTAGGAAACACTGTCACCACCGATAAATCCACGATAATTGAGAATTTCAATAAGCATTTTTCTACGGCTGGCCATGCTTTCCACCTGGCTACCCCTACCCCGGATCACACAGCCCTGCACCCCCCCACGGGCAAAACGCTTACCCAAGCCTCCCCCTTTTCCCTTCACCCAAATCCGAAGCTAGCTGATGTTCTGAAAGCAGATTGCAAAAATTGGACCCCTACAAAATCACTGGGCTAGACAATCTGGACCCCTCTTCTTTCTAAAATTATCCACCGCAATTGTTGTGCACTGTTACTTAGCCTGCAAATATAACCTCTTTCGTTCAGTCGTGAATCTCCACAACAGATTGTAAAGGTCGAACAAATGAAACCGCTGGTTCATCCCTCCTGCTGTAAACGGGGGAGACACTGCTAGACACAAAACTGCTGTACAGACCTATGATCAAATCTTATAACCGCTGCCTTTTCTTGAAGGCTCTTCGAAAGCCAGTACAACAGGGATTCAGCCAGAACCATTCGAAGTCCCACCGTACCTTTTCTCCGGCCTTATGCATCTGGTTTTACTCGAATGTCTCCCGCCTCAAATGGGTGCACCGTTCAGCCACGTCAAGGTCAGTTCCTAGAACTGTAGCTATGGAATACCGACATTAAGATTAAGGACAATACTGAGCAGTCGCAGACGCGAAATAGTCGATTGACCTGCCAGGCTTCCGTGTAACTCGGTTTTGCAATCACCACATATGTGTGGTTATTCAGAGCGAGAATCAGACAGGCCTTCTTCCTGGCTTTGAAGTCAAATGACTGGCGCTCGACCTGGTCACCAACTACTTCCAGACAGGTACAGTTGTGTCAAATCGGAGGGCCCTGTTTTTTCTTCGAGAACATCTGTATCAGTACTCTCTCCATAGGGAGGATGTTGATGGTTGTCTTGCCACAGGGTGATCACATTACTCAGGGCATGACTCTCCTTTCACTGTTAATGCTGTTCGATGCCAATTTCGCTGACCTTGACTTTTCTGGGTGATGTCTCTCGATTCTCTTCCACCTGCTTATACGCAGCGGACCAGACCAGTATCTGCTATACTTTCTGGCCCCATCTTTGGCACTGTGTTAACATAATCCTCCAGACCGGCTTTCATGCTCATGACAACTCTCCTTCCGTGGCATCCAACTGCTTTTAAGCAAGTTAAAACTAAATGATTGCTCTATTTTTCAACCGCATCAGTTCAGCGATCACTACTTAATCTGGACGGGTTCTGACTTCGCGGGAATTTGTGTGACAGAAGTTAACGTTAGGTGTGCTGCGTGTGACATTAGACTGTAAACGCTCCTTCCAGAGACTCACATTAAGCATCTACCAATCAAAATAATTAATAAACTTAGAATTCAGTGCTTCCTGTTTTCAGCATTTTGCTTCCTTACCAAGACATCCTTCACTGACATTGCTGACCAAACATACCACTCGTATTTGGCAAATAGCTGACCATCCTTGACCGACTTGAAGCTTCGGTGGAGTTCACTATTTAGACATCCATAGCTTCAATCACTCTAATCCCCTGCAGACGACTAAGTGGATGCAGTCTATATCGCAGTGCCTATCCGTTCTTTCACCAAGCCCCCATATACTACCCACCAGATGTCGACCTGTATGCTTCTCGTTGCTGGCCCTCGCTTCATATAATTCGTCGCCAGCAAAACACCTACTGGCTCGCAGGGATCCCATCATATCAAAGTTCCCTTTTGCAGTAGAAGCTGCCCCCCTTATCTCAGCTCCACTCCACCGCTCATGCGTAACACAGACCCACCCACCTTAGCCCTTCAGTGCGTTCCAGCGAGTGATTCTATATCAATTCAAGCTGGGTCCCCCAAGCCATATTCTCCGCTTTATGGCTGCCTTCCTTCCCAGCTCTGCTGCCAGACCATGACTGGAAGGCGAATGCAAACATCACTAGAGGCTTGGAGGCTCACTAATTCTCCGCGTCAACTAACTTTTAAGCTTATTCAAGCTGTCCAGAGGCAGAGCCCCACAGCATCCATTAGCACCGCCGTTTACCATCAGGCCCGATCCTGCTCAACTACCTCGCTCTCCATTATCCCCATTGTTTCTTTGCCTCTCTTTTTTCTTCTCCTTTGCACCCCAGTATCTCTACTTGCACATTCATCTTCTGCACATCTATCACTCCAGTGTTTAATTGCTAAATTGTAATTACTTCGCCACTATGACCTATTTATTGCCTTAGCTCCCTAATCTTACCTCATTTGCACACACTGTATCTAGATTTTTTTCTATTGTGTTATTGACTGTACGTTTGTTTATTCCATGTGTAACTCTGTTGTTTGTGTCGCTTTGCTTTATCTTGGCCRGGTCGCAGGTATAAATGAGAACTTGTTCTCAACTGGCCTACCTGGTTAAATAAAGGTKAAATAAAAAATKTAATAGTGTAATTTTATGGCTGGTTATGATGCCTACATAGGTGTTCAAACCCACATTTATTCATTGTTTTTTTTCCTGCCAAGAAGTTGCCTTTCGTTTGAAAGTTTAAGTCCTTCCTTTAGTCATGTTTTTTCATCATTTTAAATAACTTGTAGAAAATACACTTTGACACTGTCAAGAAGCATTATCACCATAATAATCATATAAGCCAGATAAGCCTGTCACATACATGCCCTTATGTCAGTCATCAGTCAGAGGGTGTTTTGTCCTGCTCCTAAAATCTGCTCCTGCACTCATCCCAGTCATCAGAAATAGCATTGGGGTAGGTTCATGTCTGACATTACAATGACAATGTAATACGGTCAATTTCAGAAAATGTGTAAATAACAAAGATACTGTTGACAAGTAGGCTATGGTGTAATGGAGTGTTTTGCCTTGTGCTAAATTCTGTGGGTTTKGACACTCTTATGTAGGAGGTGTTATAACCAGTTGTGGAAAAAGTGCTCAATTGTCATACTTGAGTTAAAGTAAAGATAACTTAAAAGAAAATGACTCAAGTAAAAGTCACCCAGTAAAATACTACTTGAGTAAAAGTCTAAAAGTATTTGGTTTTAAATGTACTTAAGTATCAAAAGTTAATGGAATTGCTCAAATATACTTAAGTATCAAAGTACAAGTATAAACCATTTCAAATTCCTTATATTAAGCAAACCAGACGGCACTTACATTTCTAAAAAAATTTTTTTTACAGATAGCCAGGGGCACACTCCAACACCATTTACATTTACATTTAAGTCATTTAGCAGACGCTCTTATCCAGAGCGACTTACAAGTTGGTAAGTCGCTTTACCTAGCAAAAAATTTACAAACGATGCATTAGTCCGACAGATCAGAGGCAGTAGGGATGACCAGGGATGTTCTCTTGATAAGTGTGTGAATTGGACCATTTTCCTGTCAAACTGTAACGAGTACTTTTGGGTGTCAGAGAAAATGTATGGAGTAAAAAGTACATTTTCTTTAGGAATATAGTGAACTAAATGTTGGCAAAAATAGAAATCGTAAAGTAGACAGACCACAAAAAGACTTAAGTATTTTTACGTAAGTACTTTACCACTGGTCATAACCAGCCATGATATAACTACCATGGTAGGTTTTGGGGGTTTTGACACTCATGTCGTTATGACTGTGTCATAATGTGTTATGGCGCTGGGTGTCAAGTAAAGTGTTACCATTTATTTAATATCTGAATCCTATAAATTAAAATGACCAATTTGTGTGCAATCAATTAGCTTAAGTTCTCAGACAAAATGTAAAAATGGGGGGATATCCCTGCACTGTCCATATTTTAAAATGTGTAACTAAATCAAGCCAATCATAATTGAGTCATCTTTATCAAATGAAAATGTAGTCTAACTAAGTTATTTCAAATGGCACATTAGGCTATAATAATTTTCTATTTTACGATTAAATGTTTGAGTGAAATATAGGCCTACTACTTTTTTAGAATCTTGTACTTAAGTATTTTACATTCATCAGCCTTTCGGTTTCCGATGCTCCTGATATGTCGTTATTTCATTGGGGGTGGGAATAAAGAACCTAGACGCCAAAAGTTACAGCTGTCTGGTATCAACGTGAGATCAGCTAAATCACTGGTTTATTGTTGTGGGTTTTGCATTGCAATCAATCTTATTTTAGTACGCAGGTGCATGTAATCTCCCGTTAATATCATTTTAAGAAAGCCAGCAATAACACAGTACTATATAAGAAGTTCAGCTTCTTTGTTGCAATTGGCCACATTGATATTGCCTTATCTTTCACTATGAATATTCCAKTAATGTTAACACATTCTGCCACAACTAATTATTGTCATTACAGATTCCAGTCCGTGAGAGTATTCAGATATTACCAGATAATCTGGTAAGATTGACCACACATTAGAGGGCAAAAACATGTGACTTGTCTCAGATTGGATGGCACTCACTTTCCCCATTCTCTTTCCGAAGTGCACTAATTCACTTCCCCTCATAGATTTCAAAGCATTGGATTGGTGTGAGAGCAGCTCCACCTTTTCTTCTTACACAAATCCCATGCTTTCAATATATGCAGTGAACGAGTACATCCTTCGGGGAGAAAGGTGAATGAGTACACAGTTGCTAGTGAAAATCTACACACACCTTGCAGTCTTCACATTTTGCTGCCCTAAAATTGAAATCTAAAAAGTGATTAAATTGGATTTTATTCCTACCGATCTACAACCTACTCCACATTTTCAAAGTGAATGAAAAATTATAGAAAATGCTTTTAATTAATGTCTTGATTTCATGTGTTTTCACACCCGAGTTAATTATTGGTGGAAGCACCTTTGGCAKCCATTGCAGCTGTGAATMATTTTTAATAAGACTCTACCAACTTTGCACAACTCTTAAGGCAACATACAATATATCCATTGTTTTTGTCAAAATTGCTCTAGCTCAGTAAAATTGTTTGGGAATCATTGATGGACYGCAATATTCAAACCTTGTCTCTGTTTTTCAATCAGATTTTAGTCAAGACTAAAACTGGAGCATTCAGGAACACTCAACACCAGTCAGAAAGCCATTCGGGTGTGTCTTTGGCATTACAATTTGTGTAATTGTCCCACTGAAAAATAAAATAAACTTTACCCTGGGATAAAGTTTTCAGAAGACTATGGTGGGTTTTCCTCTTAACCTTATATTCCTTTTGATCCTGACAAACTGCCCAGTCCCTGCCAGTGACAAGCATACCCATAACATGATGCTGCCACCACAGTACTTGAAATTAGAGGACCAACAACATTGCAGTAACTTCAAATTACTGGCCTTTATGAAAAAGTTAAAATAAGGAAGCCTGTGCTGAAAGAAAATCTGTTCCATGGGCCTCGGGTGCTTCAGGCGTCACTACAGATCCGGGTTTGATCCCGGGCTGTGTCGCAGCCGGCCCGCGACTGGGAGACGCACAATTGTCCCAGCGTCCGGGTTAGGGAAGGGTTTGGCCGGTCGCAAGTTGTACGGTGTTTCCTCCGACACATTGGTGCGGCTGGCTTCCGGGTTAAGCAAACAGTGTGTCAAGAAGCAGTGCGGCTTGGCAGGGTCGTGTCTCGGAGGAAGCATGGCTCTCGACCTTCGCGTCTCCCGAGTCTGTACGGGAGTTGCAGCGATGGGATAAGACTAACTACCAATTGGATATCACAAAATTGGGAGAAAAAAATAAATTACAATCCACTCCAAATCATCCATTGGGTTTGCTATAAGGCTGTTAAGTAATACAACACAGCAAAGAAATTACAATTAAAAACTACAGGTTTGGGTCAAATTCAATACAACACACCACAGAGTGAACCACTCTCTATTTTGAAGTATTGTGGCAGTTATACTTATGGTTATACTTTTCACCAGGATGGACTGGAAAGCCAAGGTAAAGGATTAGAGAAACACGTCTCGATCTTCTGAAAACTTAACCCTGGGATAGTTTATTTTTAAATTACACACATTTTAAAGCCAAAGACACACCAGAATAGCTCTAAGAGGTGTTGAGTGGTCCAGGCTCAGTCCTGACTTAAATTTGCTTGAAAATCTGAGAAGGTTTGAATATTGCTGTCCATCAAAGATTTCCAACCAAATGTATTGAGCTTGAGAAATGTTGACAAAACAGCTTTAATGGCTGCCAAAGGTGCTTCCACCAAGTATATGCAATCAAGACATCTTTTGTTTTGAATTTTCTGTTCATTTGGAATGTGGAGTAGGTTGTGAGATCAGTAGGAAAAAAATGTAATCCAGTTTTGAATTTAAAGCAGCAACATTTGAAGACTGCAAGGGGTGTAGACTTTCACTAGGCATTGTACTTTGGGGAAGGGAGTGAAGTGCATTCTTTGAGGCTAAGGGGAAAGATTTGGACTGCAYACACTGACCTCTCATTCTCTTCCTGTGTTAGATCCCAGTCACTCCAGTAGTTGGCCATGGTTGGCCTAAACCGAGAGAACAAAATGGTTCCTGTCTCAATGTGGTGTCAAAGGTTAGAGATTAAACAATCAGGTTAAATAATTTTGACAAAATGACTGAATATCCATTTAATCTTCCTAGCTCACATCTTCTCATTCTTTTCCACATGCAGGTGGACTATCTTATATGGTACACAATTATAGGGGAGATCGCTATGGCAACGGTAAACATGGTCTTGGTAGACACTGACTCCAATACGAATCTGTTGCAGAAGCACACTGTCCGTTTCCAGGTAGGCTTTCAATCGATGGTGTATAGAGCAATTTTTGGTTTACAAACATGTTCCAGCGATGTGCATGCATTCSCGTGTCAAATAGCCCTTTTGCAGAGTAGCTATACGCTGATGTTGGGACTTTGACAAACTTAAAGGGATACGTTGCGATTTTGCCAATGAGGCCCTTTATCTACTTCCCCAGAGGCAGATGCACTTGTGGATACCATTTTTTGTCTCTGCATGCAGTTTGAAGGAAGTTGCTAACTAGCTGGTGCAAGGACRGGAAGTSTATGGGTATCTGCTAGCTTCTAGTTATTGCGCTAACCGATACCCATAGACTTCTAGTCATGCGCTAACGCTAGTTAGCATTGGCCCGCAAAACTACCTCTACCTTCATACTGGAGACAGAGACATGATTGTCAAAATCATTTCCAAAGTATCCCTTTAACAGTGAATGTGGGTGATGAGTCATAAACACATGACTTGTCTCTTATACACATCTAGATGTGTATAAGAGACAGGTACACAACTAACCAAAAAAGTGTTAAAAGATTCTTCAAAGTAGCTACCCTTTGCCTTTGACAGCTTTGCACACTCCTGTCTCTTATACACATCTAGATGTGTATAAGAGACAGTGGTTATAGTTATGCATCCCGGAAATATCTGTCTCATTTGGGGTCAATTCCATTTCAATTCAATCTTGGAATTTCTGTTTACTTCCTGCATTGACACCTACCCCTGTCTCTTATACACATCTAGATGTGTATAAGAGACAGTTTACATACAGTACCAGTCAAAAGGGTTTTTCTTTATTTTGACTATTTTCTACATTGTAGAATAATAGTGAGGACATCAAAACTATGAAATAAGTCATATGGAATCATGTGTTAAACAAATAAAAATATATTTGAGATTCTTCAAAGTAGCTACCCTTTGCCTTTGACAGCTTTCCACACTTGGCATTCTCTCAACCAGCTTCACCTGGAATACTTTTCCAACAGTCTTTAAGGAGTTCCCACACATGCTGAGCACTTGTTTGCTGCTTTTCCTTCACTCTGCGGTCCAACTCATCCCAAACCATCTCAATTAGGTTGAGGTTGGGTGATTGTGGAGGCCAGGTCATCTGATACAGCACTCCATCACTCTCCTTGGTCAAATAGCCCTCACACAACCTGGAGGTGTGTTTTGGATCATTGTCTTGTTGAAAAACAAATTTTAGTCCCACTAAGCGCGAACCAGATGGGATGGCGTATTGCTGCAGAATGCTGTGGTAGCCATGCTGGTTCAGTGTGCCTTGAATTCTAAATAAATCACCATCACGGTGGTTGGAACCAAAAATCTCAAATTTGGCCTCATCAGACCAAAGGACAGATTTCCACCGGCCTAATGTACATTGCTTGTGTTTGTTGGCCCAAGCAAGTCTATTCTTTGTATTGGTGTTCTTTAGTAGTGGTTTCTTTGCAGCAATTCGACCATGAAGGCCTGATTCACTCAGTCTCCTCTGAACAGTTGATGTTGAGATGTCTGTTACTTGAACTCTGAAGCATTTATTTGGGTTGCAATCTGAGGTGCAGTTAACTAATGAAATTGTACTCTGCAGCAAAAGTAACTCTGGATCTTACTTTCCTGTGGCGGAAATGAGAGCCAGTTTCATCGTAGCGCTTAATGGTTTTTGAGATTGCACTTGAACAAACTTTCAAAGTTTGACATTTTCCAGATCGACTGACCTTCATGTCTTAAAGTAATGGACTGTCGTTTCTCTTTGCTGTTATTGCCGTAATATGGACTTGGTATTTTACCAAATAGCTATCTTCTATATACCACCCCTACCATGTCACAACACAACTGATTGGCTCAAACGCATTGGAAAGAATTCCACAAATTAACTTTCAATATGGCACACCTGTTAATGAAATTAATTCCAAAAGGTGACTACCTCATGAAGCATGTTGAGAGAATGCCAAGAGTGTGCAAAGCTGTTATCAAGGCAAAGGGTGTCTACTTTGAAGAATCTCAAATATAAAATATTTTGATTTGTTTATCACTTTTTCTTGGTTAATACATGATTCCATATGTTATTTCAAAAAGAAAAACCCTGGAATGAGTAGGTGTCAACTTTTGAATGGTGCTGTAAGTATTCAGACCCTTTACTCAGTACTTTGTTGAAGCACCTGAGACAGTGATTACAGCCTCAAGTCTTCTTGGGTATGACGCTACAAGCTTGGCACACCTGTATTTGGGGAGTTTCTCACATTCTTCTCTGCAGATCCTTTAATCTCTGTCAGGTTGGATGGGGAGCGTCGCTGCACAGCTATTTTCTGGTCTCTCCAGAGATGTTTGATCGGGTTCAAGTCTGGGCTCTGGTTGGGCCACTCAAGGACATTCAGAGACGTGTCACTCCTGTGTTGTCTTTGCTGTGTGCTTAGGGTCGTTGTCCTGTTGGAAGGTGAACCTTCGCCCAGTCTGAGTTCCTGAGCACTCTGGAGCAGATTTTCATCAAGGCTCTCTCTCTACTGTGCTCCGTTCATCTTTCCCTTGATGCTGACTAGTCTCCCAGTCCCTGCCATTGAAAAACATCCCGCCTGCATGATACTGCCACCACCGTGCTTCACCGTAGGGACGGTGCCAGATTTCCTCCAGATGTGACGCTTGGCATTCACGCCAAAGAGTTCAAGCTTGGTTTCAACAGACCAGAGAATCTTGTTTTGCATGGTCCGAGTCCTTTAGGTGCCTTTTTTAATGACGAGTGGCTTCCATCTGGCCACTCTACCATGAAGGCCTAATTTGGTGGAGTGCTGCAGAGATGGTTGTCCTTGTGGGAGGTTCTCCCATCTCCAGAGTTCCATTGGGTTCTTGGTCACTTCCCTGACCAAGGCCCTTCTCCCCCGATGACTCAGTTTGGCCGGGCGGCCAGCTCTAGGAAGAGTCTTGGTGGTTCCAAACTAATTCCATTTAAKAATGATGGAGGCCACTGTGTTCTTGTGGACCTTCAATGCTGCAGAAARGTTTTGGTACCCTTCCCCAGATCTGTGCCTCGACACAATCGTGTCTTGGAGCTCTATGGACAATTCCTTCGACCTCTGCTTGGTTTTTGCTCTGACACGCACTGTCAACTGTGGGACCTTTTTGTATAGGCAGGTGTGTGCTTTTCCAAATCATGTCCAATCAATTGAATTTACCACAGGTGGACTCCAAGTTGTAGAAACATCTCAAGGATGATCAATGGAAACAGGATGCACCGGAGCTCAATTTCAAGTCTCATAGCAAAGGGTCTGAATACTTAAATAAGGTATTTGTTTTTATTTTTAATACATTTGCAAACATTTCTAGAAACCTGTTTTCACTTTGTCATTATGGGCTATTGTGTGTAAATTGTTTTCCTCAATGTGGGGAAGGGGTCTGAATACTTTCCAAATGCACTGTATGTCTATTGTATCAATGCTATGGTTCAATATTCAAATTTAATTGAAAGTCATCTATTTCACAGTTATCCACGCCCCCTCCTACTCCTGAACCAACCCCTGTGGTGGGACTAACAATGGGGACTCCTGTGATTGGTCAGTTTGGCGAAGCAGTCCAACCTGTATCCTTTGGGAAWAGCACACGTCATGACATGCAGAACCAATGTTATTCATTTTTTGGCATACTACTTGTTGATATACAGAGACATGTATGCGACTTTGTTTTAATTTAAAAACTATTCAGAGAAGACACAGAAGATCAGTGAAATCAATGGGCCTACACTACAGTTGCTTTAAAGAATCACAACCTTGACACTATGTACTGAATGTTCTTATTAGGGGTGCTGGCAGCAAAGCTGCAAGAAAACATTTTGTTTTGATGGATTTTTTTTTCTTCTGATTATTCTTTCACACTTGTTCAACATTGCAATGCACGATTGGTAAAAACAATTATACTTTGGCAATATGGCCTATAGGTGGTGCTGTAATAAGCATTCAAAGTCTAAGGCTCAGCCCCAGTTCCCTGTTTGACATGTAAACACGAAGCTTGGTATATCAGTGTTTCTCATCATAAGTAACACATTTGACTCATGAGGTCTGCCATATTGGATTTTAAATAAAATCTTAATCTTTTCATGAGCTGTAAATCTGACTCGGAACTCCAAATATACAGTATGTCAGTCGCTACTAAGTTTGAAAAAATCTAAATGATAAACGTCAAATGGACAAAATTAAACCTTTCTAAAAAATATTGTGTTCTGAATTAAACCCCAATAACTAAACTTGAAACTGATTTGAGGGTTTTGTGGTCAAGTAGTAGGAAGGTGTATGCTGAAGCAGGTGTTGATCTCAAACATGGAAACGGCATGCAATTCAGTTGTGAATCTCAAACTGTTAGACGTCTTTATCACTAGCATAAATGCTAAGGGTCAGGTCCACCCATGCAACCACAACACTCAGTAAGAGTTTCTCTCAATTTAAGGAACAAACATCTTCGAAAATCATCATGAACCGTACATCCGATTGACAACTCAATATGTTAAGAGTTAAAGGACAATTCCACACAYTCTTTTGTTATTTATTTYATTAGTCCATTGTTGACGGTCAACACTGTTTTGCCTGGCAGCACTCAAGTTTCCAAGATATGTAACTATCAAAATACAGAAATCATCCCYGTATGATGCATTTTGGAATATAACTTTCTATTTTCCCAAAATATTTGTCTCAATAGGCTAGAATCCTAATTTGACCTCAACTAACATAGAACTTGTTTTGAATTTTTACAAGGGAGGATGTATAATGCTTCCATGCAACTCTCTTTAAGCCTGCTCATAGCYAGCACCACGTTTCATTGCTGCTTGCAGCTATATTTACTTTTCCATTCTTATGCTACACTGCATTGGTTTAAATGGAGTGAGGCGTAGTGCCAATATACTGAGACTTCCTGTTCTTTGACTCAGGGTCAGCTAACTCTTCTGGGTGTGTCACTGGGGGGAGAGTGCTCTATTAACCCCAGCAGCCGCATGCCCATCCTTTTCACTCACAACASCATCACAGGCTGTACCTTCAGGTGAGACTACACTACCCATCCATCATGCTCATCCCTTAGTGACAGTGCCCTGTCCACCTGGCTTTTCCATTTGTAGTTTTATATGCASTCCGGTCCAAAATTATTGGTGTCTTTTTTTTTTTTTTCATTATCAAGGGTGCCAATCATTTTGGACCTGACTGTACATCCGTTACAATCGCATCTGTTGTTGTGGCAACTTGAAACACACGTATTTGTTAATCGTCTTGCTTTTCGAAAGAAGCTCATAGWTGCATAGTCACAGCAATTAAGTCACAGTACTCAAGTATGAGCTTCTTTCAAGGTACAGAAAGTTAATAATTTTTCAGCGAAATATCCCTTTAAAGAAAGTTCCTGAACCTCTTTGTAGCATTTAGTTCATTATTTTCTGTGTCTCTCTCATTCTTTGTCAATTCTTAGTTCTCCCTTGAGTAACTGCTCTAAGCTGCGCTCCCAGCTCTATAGGGTCCTCCGGGGGGTTGCCACACCCAACCTGGTTGCCATGACTGTGGGKTCACAACCAGACTGGGCAAGAGTCATCACACAGGCATGCTCTGTGACGCCACAGGTGAGTCTGTTAAAAGGATAGTAAACTATCCCTTTAATGCTTTACCTCAGGCAGACTCTTAATTTACTCATTTAAATATTACATTTGGCACATGCCAACGGCACAGCGTGAGTTGAGTAGGCAATGATGCTCGTCTTTAAAGGCACAGTTACTTCCAAAATCAACAGTGTTTTGTCGGTGTGTCGATATTCCTCAATGTCAGTGTTAGAAAAATTTACTTCATGTAATTGAGTTTAATATTTTGTGGAATACTAGATGTATGACTACAGATGTACAGTGCATTCGGAAAGTATTCAGACCCCTTCACTTATTCCACATTATTACGTTACGRCCTTATTCTAAAATGTATTATATATATTTTTTCATCAATCTACACACAATACTCCATAATGACAAGGCAAAAACAGGTTTTTAGACATTTTTGCAAAAGTATTCAGAACCTTTTGCTATGAGACTCGAAATTGAGATCAGGTGCAACCTGTTTCAATTGATCATCCTTGATGTTTGTACAACTTGATTGGCGTCCACCTGTGGTTAATTCAATTGATTGGACACCTGTCTATATAAGGTCCCACAGTTGACAGTGCATGTCAGAGCAAAAATCAAGCCATGAGGTCGAAGGAATTTGTTGAGGTACAGATTTAGGGAAGGGTACCAAAACATTTCTGCAGCATTGGAAGTCCCCAATAACACAGTTGCCTCCATAATTCTTAAATGGAAGAMGTTTGGAACCACCAAGACTTCCTAGAAGAGCTGGCCACCCAGCCAAACTGAGCAATCGGGTGAGAAGGGCCTTGGTCAGGGAGGTGACCAAGAAACCGATGGTCACTCTGACTAGGTACTCTGTGGAGATGGGAGAACATTCCAGAAGGACAACCATCTCTGCAGCACTCCACCAATCAGGCCTTTATGGTAGAGTGGCCAGATGGAAGCCACTCCTCAGTAAAAGGCACATGACAACCCGCTTGGAGTTTACCAAAAGGCACCTAAAGACTCTCCGACCATGAGAAACAAGATTCTCTGTTCTGATGAAACCAACATTGAATTCTTTGGCCTGAATGCCAAGCGTCACATCTGGAGGAAAATTCCTACGGTGGTGGCAGTATCATGCTGTGAGGATGTTTTTCAGCGGCAGGGACTGGGAGACTAGCTAGAATCAAAGCAAAGATGAACGGAGCAAAGTACAGAGATCCTTGATGAAAACCTGCTCCAGAGYGCTCAGGASCTCAGAATGGGGCAAAGATTCACCTTCCAACAGGACAATGACCCTAAGCACACTGCCAAGACAACGCAGGAGTGGTCTCTGAATGTCCTTGAGTGGTCCAGCCAGAGCCCGGACTTGAACCCGATTGAACATCTCTGGAGAGACCTGAAAATAGCTGTGCAGCAACACTCCCCATCCAACCTGACAGAGCTTGAGGATATGCAGAGAAGAATGGGAGAAACTCCCCAAATACAGGTGTGCCAAGCTTGTAGTGTCATACCCAAGAAGACTTGAGGCTGTAATCACTGCCAAAGGTACTWMAACAAAGTACTGAGTAAAGTGTCTGAATACTTAYGTGTTTTTGCTTTGTCTTTTGGGGGTAGATTTAGGGGGGGGAAATAATGTAAGCAATTTTAGAATAAGGTTGTAACCTAACAAAATGTGGAAGTCAAGGGGTCTGAATACTTGACGAAGGCCCTGTATATGGGGGATACAACCATCCCAGCTCTGCAGATTTTGCTGCGAAGAGACAAWCATTAGATCAYTTRTTTTGGTACTGTCCATATGTASCTTGTTTTTGGTCACARGTTCAGRAATGGTTGAAGAATTRCAACATTTACCTGGAGTTAACTCTGCAAATAGCACTGCTGAGTGATCTGAAAAGTCATTGTCAGTTGATCAATAATAAAATACTCTTAGCAGAWTTTKTTTTATTTACAATCTGTAGAAACTATGAAAATAAAAACATTCATAACTTTTGTGAAACATCACGCCAGAGTTGATAATATGGCAAATAGAAATCAAAACTGGATAGTGTTCAGAGATAGGGGAGCGGAAGATGTGGAACAAAAAAATAACAAAAAGAACATGTAAATATACTGTGTCCATAAAATGACACTACTGTTCAAAAGTTTGGGTCACTTAAATGTCCTTGTTTTTTTCCATTTAAAATGACATCAAATGATCCGAATACAGTGTAGACATTAATGTTGTAAATGACTATTGTAGCTGGAAACGTCTTAATTATTTTAATGGAATATCTACATAGGCGTACAGAGGCCCATTATCAGCAACCATCACTCCTGTGTTCCAATTGCCACGTTGTTAGCTAATCCAAGCACAGCTGAAAACTGTTTTCTGATTTAAGAAGCCATAAAACTGGCCGCCTTTAGACTAGTTGAGTATCTGGAGCATCAGAATGAAGGTGCACCGGGGCCTCCCACTCAATGAGCAAGTGGACAAGTACATTAGTGTCTAGTTTTGAGAAACAGACTCCTCAAGTCCTCAGCTGGCAGCTTCATTAAATAGTACCCGCAAAACACCAGTCTCAACGTCAACAGTGAAGAGTGACTCCGGGACCCTGGACTTCTCGCAGACTTGCAAAGAAAAATCCATATCTCAGACTGGCCAAATAGAGATTAAGATGGGCCAAATAACACAGACATGGACAGAGAACTCTGCCTAGAAGCAGATCCCGGAGTCGCCTCTTCACTGTTGTTTTGCAGGACTATTTAATAAAGCTGCCAGTTGAGGCCTTGTTTCTCTGTTTCTCAAACTAGAGACACTCTAATGTACTTGTCTCTTGCCCAGTTGTGCACCGGGGCCTCCACTCTTTCTTTTCTGGTTAGAGCCAGTTTGCGCTGTTCTGTGAAGAGAGTAGTACACAGCGTTTGTAGAGCTCTCATTTCTTGGCAATTTCTGGCATGGAATAGCTTTCATTTCTCAGAACAAGAATAGACTGACGAGTTTCAGAAGAAAGGTCTTTGTTTCTGGCCATTTCAGCCTGTAATCAACCCACAATTGCTGATTCTCCAGATACTCAAGTCTAAATGGAGTGTAACTTTGCTGTGCTGTGCTTCTCTGAGCATGTCCTATGGATCATTTTGATTGAGACCACACTAAATAGCCTATAGGCGCACATTATWACACCCAGCARAAARTCAGAGATGAGGGGCGACATTGAGCACACATCGATATATAGCCTAATAAACAACTTATTTTGAAATTTAAATTACAAAATTACATGACCCTCCCCTGGACTAGATTTTTATTTTATTTTTTACAAAAAACTAAACCCTCCCCGACTTCTCTCTTCCCTCTGTCTCTGAAGGAGTCGTGTGAGTCCGGGTGTCTCCTCCCCCACTCCCTGTCAGTCCAGGTGCTGTGGGCTCAGACAGGTCTCCTGGCCTTTCCCCAGAACTACATCCTAGGGGCCAAATACCTCTTCCATTGTCARAAGGTCAAGGTAAGGGTCAAGCATGTCTCCTCTTGCAGTGGGTGAACAGTTTAAGCTCTCTCCATATCTTCTAATCCCCTCATATTCAAATGTGGACCTCGAATCCAGTTCCACTGCTTTTTTCCCCTCCCCATAAGTCCCCAGGGACTTATTTTGACCTGGGGACACCAGGTGGGTGCAATTAATTATCCGGTAGAAACAGAAAACCAGCAGTAGTCTGGTCCTCGTAGGGTAAGACYTGAATACCCCTCTAGTCTCTGTTAATTTAGTTTAAACTGGTGGGTGTCCTCTGACCTCCTTTGCCATTTTAAAGGGATAGTTCACCAATGARACGTGTGTAATTTCGGTAAACTATCCCTATAACGTGTGCATAAACCTCAAGGGCTTATTATGTATGATCTTTTCTGTAGTTGTGCTGAGCAAATTTCACAGCCAGAAGTGTTGAACTTCTCTGGAACCACATTAATATGATATAGCTGCAGTCTTCTGAGACATGTCACTGTAAAAGAAATGACCTGGAATGCCATTGTTTCCCTCTCAACCAYCTTCTTCCCCCTGCACACTGTCTTTCTCCTCTTCAGTGTCCCCTCGTCTCGCCTTTTGTTGTGACCATGGAAGTGATGTTTGTTGACACTACAGTCTACCCAGAACCCCCCAGGGGAACGCCACAGCCCAAGTGGAAATTTCCGTTTGACTTCTTCTCCAGAGGGACAGGCGAGCTGGATGGACAGACTGTCACCACCAACAGTAGTGACCTCAAAAAGGTCACATGGGATATAATGTTGGTTGCACTACTACTGTTGTGCTGGTTTCACTAAAATGTTTGTTACAGAACTAGAAATGTTCACTCGATAATCAATTTAGCTTGCATGTTGTATTTTTGTTACTGTTTGTGRGGCTGAATAGATGAAATTAGTGAAATTGGGCACAATTGTTTGGTTTGAAATCTCAGGTCATTTTAAATTAAAGTGATGATTTCCTAAACTACCATAGTTCATTTTTGTAAAAAAAAAAAAAAAATCTTAGACATTATTTCACTGAGATATTGGTATGTTGCTTGCACACAGCTGTCCCTTTTCCCCCTCTTTTTGGCTCGATCGGTTTCTGTGCTCTGTGTGTCTGTTCCTCTGCCCGGCCCTGAGGACATAGTTGAGAAGGTGGATGATCCCAGCAGGAGTCATGCCTGGTAGACGGGTAGCAGCGCCCAGCTAATTTACAAAGACAAGACAAGTGTCAAACTCAAAAACAATCTGCTCAACATTAATCATTTTACAAATAATGTATTATGACTATTTAAGCACAGGGCAGCCCAACGTTTGGTAGATAGCAGTGTTCCTTGATGAAAGCTATAAGCCCACATACAGTACCAGTCAAAAGTTTGGACACACCTACTCATTCCAGGGTTTTTCTTTATTACTATTTTCTACATTGTAGAATAATAGTGAAGACAAACTATGAAATCATGTAACCAAAAAAGTGTTAAATATATTTAGATTTGTTTGAGATTCTTCAAAGTAGCCACCCTTTGGTAGGATGACAGCTTTGCACACGCTTGGCATTCTTTCAACGAGCTTCATGAGGTAGTCACCTGGTATGCCTTCTTAAAATTATAATTTCATTCGAGTACACTGCGCCTCAGATTGCAGCCCAAATAAATGCTTTGGAGTTGGCGCCGGAGGGTAGGGCTGCCGTCTTATCGGCTCTTAACCAACCATGCTATTTTGTTTGTCTTTAAGCGTTGTTCGTAACTTGTTTTGTACATACTGTTGCTGCTTCTGGACATCAGAACTGGAATTACTCACCTCAAGTTGGACGAGGAGTTCTGCAATTAGTCGGATATACTACGGATGCCCGACCTGGCCCAGATCCCCATGATTAGCTGGAAAAGGAAATGTAGGTTTCACGGAAAGAGATCGGGATGCCTTGTGAGGATCAGGCGACGAGTGGCTAATCTGCCCTTGCCTACCGTTCTGCTAGCTAACGTTCATTTGCTGGAAAATAAATGGGACAAACTGAAAGCACGTATATCCTACCAACGGGACATTAAAAACATATCTTATGTTTCGCTGAACGACAACATTAAGAACATACAGCTGGCGGGTTATACACCATCAGCAGGACAGAACAGCAGCCTCTGGTAAGACACGGGGCAGGGGCCTATGCACGATATCTAAGGAAGTCTCAAGGTTTTACTCACCTGAGGCAGAGTATCTCATGATAAGCTGTAGACCACACTATCTACCTAGAGTTTTATTCTGTATTTTTCGTAGCTGTCTACATACCACCACAGACCGAGGCTGGCACTAAAACCACACTCGAGCTGTATTCCGCCATAAGCAAACCGGAAAACGCTCATCCAGAGGCAGCGCTCGTAGTGGCCGGGGACTTTAATGCAGGGAAACTTAAATCAGTTTTACCTCATTTCTATCAGCTTGTTAACTGTGCAACCAGAGGRRAAAAARATTCTAGACCACCTTTACTCCACACACAGACGTGTACAAATCTCTCCCTCGCCCTCCATTTGGCAAATCTGACCATAATTCTATCCTCCTGATTCCGGCATACAAGCAAAAATTAAAGCAGGAAGCACCAGTGACTAGTCTATAAAAAAAAGTAGTTAGATGAAGCAGATGCTAAACTACAGGACTGTATTGCTAGCACAGACTGGAATATGTATCATCTTTCTTCCGATGGCATTGGAGTACACCACATCAGTCACTGGCTTTATCAATAAGTGCATAGAAGACGTCATCCCCACAGTGACCGTACGTACATACCCCAACCAGAAGCCATGGATTACAGCTAAAGGGTAGTGCTGCCACTTTCAAGGAGCGTGACTAACCTGGAAGTAATCCTGCTATGCCCTCCGACAAATGATCAAACAGGTAAAGCGTCAATACAGGAATAAGATTAAATCGTGCTCCGACACTCGTTGGATGTAGCAGGTCTTGCAAACTATTACGACTACAAAGTGAAGCACAGCCGAGAGCTGCCCAGTGACACGAGCCTACCAGACAAGCTAAATAACTTCTATGCTCGCTTCGAGTAAAGTAACACTGAAACTTACATGAGAGCATCAGCTGTTCCGGACGACTGTGTGATCGCGCTCTCCTCAGCCGATGTGAGTAAGACCTTTAAACAGGTCAACATTCACAAGGCCGCAGGGCCAGACGGATTACCAGGACATTACTCCGAGCATGCGCTGACCAACTGGGAAGTGTCTTCACTGACATTTTCAACCTCTCCCTGTCTGAGTCTAATATAAACATGTTTCAAGCAGACCACCATAGTGTTCTTGGGCACAGGGACTAAGGTAACCTGCCTAGATGACTACCGAACCGTAGCACTCACGTCTGTAGCCATGAAATGCTTTGAAAGGCTGGTCATGGCACACATCAACACCATTATCCCAGAAACCCTAGACCTGCTCCAATTTGCATACCGCACCAACAGATCCACAGATGATGCAATCTCTATTGCACTCCACACTGCCCTTTCCCACCTGGACAAAAGGAACACCTATGTGAGAATGCTATTCATTGACTACAGCTCAGCGTTCAACACCATAGTGCCCTCAAAGCTCATCACTAAGCTAAGTACCCTGGGACTAAACACCTCCCTCTGCAACTGGATCCTGGACTTCCTGACGGGCCGCCCCCAGGTGATAAGGGTAGGTAACACATCCGCCACGCTGATCCTCAACCCGGGGGCCCCTCAGGGCTGCGTGCTCAGTCTCCTCCTGTACTCCCTGTTCACTCATGACTGCACGGCCAGGCACAACTCCAACACCATCATTAAGTTCGCTGATGACACAACGGTGGTAGGCCTGATCACCGACAACGATGAGGTCAGAGACCTGACCGTGTGGTGCCAGAATAACAACCTATCMCTCAACGTGATCAAGACAAATGAGATGATTGTGGACTACAGGAAAAGGAGGACCGAGCACGCYCCCATTCTCATCGATGGGGCTGTAGTGGAGCAGGTTGAGAGCCTTGGCRTCCACATCACCAACAAACTAACATGGTCCAAGCACACCAAGACAGTCGTGAAKAGGGCACGGCAAAACCTATTCCTTCTCAGGAGACTGAAAAGATTTGGCATGGTTCCTCAGATCCTCAAAAGATTTTACAGACTCTGTGCCGGTACCCCCTGTATATATATCCCCGCTATTGTTATTTACTGTTGCKCTTTAATTATTTGTTATTCTTATTACAATTTTGGGGGGGGGGTATTTTCTTAAAACCGCATTGTTGGTTAAGGGCTTGTAAGTAAGCATTTCACTAAGGTCTACACCTGTTGTATTCGGCGCATGTGACAAATAAAATTTGTAGTAACAGACATCTCAACATCAACTGTTCAGAGGAGACTKWGTGAATCAGGCCTTCATGGTCGAATTGCTGCAAAGAAACCACTACACCAAGAAGAAGAGACTTGCTTGGGCCAAGAAACACAAGCAATGGACATTAGACCGGTGGAAATGTGTCCTTTCGTCTGATGAATCCAAATTGGAGATTTTGGGTTCCAACCGCCGTGTTGTGAGACACAGAGTAGGAGAACGGATGATCTCTGCATGTGTGGTTCCCACTGTAAAGCACGAGGAGGTGGTAGGATGGTGTGGGGGTGCTTTGCTGGTGACACTGTCTGTGATTAATTTCGAATTTAAGGCACACTTAACCACCATGACTACCACAGCATTCTGCAGCGATACACCATCCAATCTGGTTTGCACTTTAGTGGGAGTATCATTTGTTTTTCARCAGGACAATGACCCAACACACCTCCAGGCTATGTAAGGGCTATTTGAACAAGTGAAGGAGTRCCGCATCAGATGACCTGGCCTCCACAATCACCTGACCTCCACCCAATTGAGGTAGTTTGGGATTAGTTAGACCGCAGAGTGAAGGAAAAGCAGCCAGCAAGTGCTCAGCATATGTGGGAACTATTTCAAGACTGTTAGGAAAAGCATTCCAGGTGAAGCTGTTTGAGAGAATGCCAAGTGTGTGCAAAGCTGTAATCAAAGCAAACGGTGGMTACTTTGAAGAATCTAAAATATATTTTGATTTGTTTAACACTGTTTTTGGTTACTACATGAGCCCATATGTGTTATTTCATAGTTTCGATGTCTTCACTATTATTCTACAATGTAGAAAATTGTAAAAAATAAAGAAACCCTTGAATGAGTAGGTGTGTCCAAACTTGACTGGCACTGTAGTCTTAAGAGTTTGGACACCTCATTTAGCAGGTGAAGATTTGGATAACCACTGGGATTCTTATGAAGGGTGTTAGATCTATTTACTATATTGTGGTAGTGTAACATGTCATTATATAAGGCCTATCTCACAACACCTAGGCTGTGTCYGGAATCGGTCTTGCTTACCACTTACCACTAAAACTACATACTGTATACTACATACTATTTAGAATGCATTGTTTAGATAAAATGTATGCAGTAAGCAACAAGTAACATACTAGGCTCACCCACACTGAGAATGTCTCATCGAATGCGCAATTGTCATTTGTTCATTTTKKTACAGCCCATCACCTTATCTGATTATCAGCTGTTGTCAAACACATGGGTCACACTTTTTTTATTTTCGCATACCCAAACAACCTATTTAGGACGCAAGTATGAGTGTCCGGACATGGGCGCACGTCACACTCGGTCAGTTATATATTTTTTTGTCATAAAAAAATTACTAGCTGTAGCTAAGTTTCCATCCAATTGGCGACAGATTTATGAAAATATTCTAAAATCCCCATAAAGAAAATATGCCAATTTACCCCACCAAACGGACTTATTGCGGATAGAAATCTGTGCGATGACGTAATGCACATAAAATTTCATTTTTCACTTAAGTTTTCATGTACCGAATTTGTTTCCATCCCATTTTCAACTGCTGATTGTTTTGTCACAAACTGTTGTGTTAAATAGCAAACGTAACAAGACCAGAGGAGGTACGTGTGCTCCAGCCAACAGCTCGCAGATACAGTGCAGTCTAGTCTACATGATGAGATTATTATGGATAAGAATGAGAATATTTATTTGTCAAACAGCAGTCAAGCATTGATCAGGTCATCAGAATAAGACCCTCGATATTTATTGGAAATGAGCATCAAGCTCATCACAGTGCACTTTCAACACCCTACTCTGTCTTATCTATGCATAGTCACTTTACCCCTACCTACGTATACACATTACCTCAACTAACCCGTACCCCTGCACATTGACTCGGTACTGATTGTATATAGCCTTGTTATTATTTTTTGTTACTATTTTTCCTTTAGTTTATTTCACACTTTATTTATTTTTTAACTCTTTGTTGGTTAAGCGCTCGTAAATATGCATTTCACSGTAAGGTCAACACCTGTTGTATTCAGCGCATGTAACAAATACAATTTTATATATGTTTCCACCACCATTTCTAGCATAATTCATTTTACTGACAAAGAAAATAGCCCAGTTTGTCGATCAAACACATTATCTGTCGGTATTTATAACATTTTACCGAAACTTCCTGTTTCCATCAGTTGTCCTAATTATATATTTTTTCAATATGACTTTACTCGCATWAACTGTGGATGGGAATGTGGTTTATGTTGTAGTTTTACTGAGACTCACAGTGTTGGGCCTGACTCGGTCCAGTATCTCTCTGACCTCCTGAGAGAGGGACACTGGTAAGGAGAGGTAGTCCATGTCAGAGGGGAGAGACAGACTTTCCTCCCTCCGTATTCTCTCCATCTCTCGACTCTGCTTCTCGCAGTGGGGTCTGTACACAGCTGAAAGCCACAAAGCTGTCTGTTAAACTTTACTTTAAAACGTGCTGAGTGCGTGTCTGAAATGACAGTCTATTCCCTATATTRTRCACTACCTTTGACCAGAGCCACAAAAGTAGTGCACTATGTAGGAAATAGACTGCCCTTTCAGACGCAGACTGATTGAGACTTAAAAAGAGCCGTTACCTTCAATCTTGAGTCGTTGTGAGTACTCAAAATATTGTGAAAGGCACTCTGGGAAGACGGAGGCCAACATTTCAAAGGACACATCTTTGTATTGCAACAGATCCAAACCACTGAGAGAGAAAGATAAATGGTATAGTAAAGGTTAATGAACAGACTATATACACCTCTGCTTGAGAAAACAATAGAAAGGTATTTTGAAAATGTAGTAAGACGTGACGCATAGGTTGCAGTGTTGTTAGTCTGTTTCAGAATGTTAGTCTGTTTCAGAATGAGGAGTCACTATGTTTTTGACAACCTGTGTGTGTACACAAATACCAGATACGGATGTTTTAAGGATACTGTTCCCATACATAGAACAATAGAAAGTCAGGGCTATATAGGCAAACCTTGTTGAATTTTGCAGAGACATTTCCTACATTTTTTATTCTACATGTCATACAGTGCATTTGGAAAGTATTCAGACACCTTGATTTGTTACGTTACAATCTTATTCTAAAATGGACTAAATAAAAAATCCTAAATCTACAAACAATAGCCCATATAGACATTTTTGCAGATTGTGTCGTGGCACAGATCTGAGGAAGGGTACCAAAAAATGTCTGCAGCATTGAAGGTCCCCAAGAACACAGTGGCCTCCAGCATTCCGAAATGGAAGAAGTGTGGAACCACCAAAACTCTTCCTAGAGCTGGCCGCCCAGCCAAACTGGGCAATCGGGGAAGAAGAGCATTGGTCAGGGAGGTGACCAAGAACCCAATGGTCACTCTGACAGAGCTCCAGAGTTACTCTGAGGAGATGGGAGAACCTTCCAGAAGGACAACCATCTCTGCAGCACTCCACCAATCAGGGCTTTATGGCAGAGCGGCTAGACGGAAGCCACTCCTCAGTAAAAGGCACATGACAGCCCACTTGGATTTTGCCAAAAGGCACCTAAAGGACTCTCAGACAATGAGAAACAAGATTCTCTAGTCTGATGAAACGAACATTGAACTCTTTGGCCTGACTGCCAAGTGTCACATCTGGAGGAAACCTGGCACCTACGGTGAAGCATGGTGGTGGCAGCATCATGCTGTGGGGATATTTTTCAGTGGCAGGGACTGGGAGACTAGTAAGGATTGAGGAAAAGATGAACGGAGAAAAGTAGAGATCCTTGATGAAAAACTGCTCCATGGCGCTCAGGACTTTGGAAAGTGAACCTTTGCCCCAGTCTAACAGGACAACGACCCTAAGCACACAGCCAAGACAATGCAGGTGGCTTCGGGACAAGTCTTTGAATTTCCTCGAGTGGCCCAGCCAGAGCCTGAAAATATCTGTGCAGCGATGTTTCTGACCGTTTGAGCAGACACATGCACATTTGTGGCCTGCTKGAGGTCATTTTGCAGGGCTCTGGCAGTGCTCCTCCTTGCACAAAGGTGGAGGTAGCGGTCCTGCTGCTGGGTTGTTGCCCTCCTACGGCCTCCTGTCTCACATCTCCTGATGTACTGGCCTGTCCCTGGTAGCGCCTCCATGCTTTGGACACTACGCTGACAGAACAGCAAACCTTCTTGCCACAGCTCGCATTGATGTGCCATCCTGGATGACCTGCACTACTGAGCCCTGTGTGTTGTTAGACTCCGTCTCATGCTACCCTAGAGTGAAAGCACCGCCAGCATTCAAAGATGACCAAAAACATCAGCCAGAAGATAGGAACTGAGAAGTGGTCTGTGGTCACCACCTGCAGAACCCACTCCTTTATTGGGGGTGTCTTGCTAATGCCTATATTTCCACCTTTTGTCTATTCCATTGTGCACAACAGATGTGAAATGTATTGTCAATCAGTGTTGCTTCCTAAGTGGACAGTTTATTTCACAAGAAGTGTGATTGACTTGGAGTTACATTGTGTTGTTTAAGTGTTCCCTTTATTTTTTTGAGCAGTGTATATATTTAATCCATTTTAGAATAAGGCTGTAATGTAACAAAATGTGGAAAAAGTCAAGGGGTCTGAATACACTGTATATTTCTATCTAAACGTCCCACATTGTTTTCTGCTGAGTGCATCCCAGTAAATGCATGCTGAACCACTTCCTACTCACTTTAAGGTGGTGCTCTTGTTCTCACTCAGGCTGATGTTGCCCAGCTTCTCTCTCCAGCGGGTGGAGGATAGAGCCACGGACTGCAGGGCCATCAGGGCTTCCTGGAGGCCGTCCCTCACACTTACTGCTTTCTYGTATCGCTGCAAAGTCACGCAGCCCACCTCCTCAAACCCTTGCAGACCGGGTCAAAGGTCAAATATTATTAATCCACAAAGTCTGACATGGAATTTTGAGATTGACTACATTGCAGTTGGTGACTGCAGACTGACCATTATTTGTATCAGTAAGATTGCTCAGTCTGTGATCAGTCGATCATGGCCAGAGATGCAATATGTCTTAAAATTCCTCCAGTTGGCTAATGACAGTARTCATTTTCTTATCTTATAAACCTATGCAGCCAATGACAGTGTGCACTTTGTTAACAATATTAAGCTCCAAGCTGCTGGATTTCCTGTCAGTGACTCATGCTTGACCTCAACTGAACACAGACAATAATACACTCTGTTCATGTATCACTACATTACTGGAGTGTGTTTGTTTTAGCTTGCCCTGTGACCCGGGTGGGTGRAGATTTCCTTTTGGGGCCAATGGAATGGTCTAAAATATGCAAACTCCACCWACCCGGGGCCCTATGTAAGCCAAAACAAGTGCACCCAGTAGTTGGGTCCTGTCAGAAACACACATTATGATACCTCTGGGGGTGAGACGGAGGTCTGCATTGTCGGGCCTGAGGTAGGTTCTGAACTCGGCGCGGCTAGTGAACATGCGGTAAGGTTCTGTCACCCCTCGGCCCACCAAGTCATCGATCAGCACCCCGATGTAGCTCTGGGTACGAGACAGTGCCATGGGGGGCAGGGAGAGGGCCGTCCGACCTGCATTCACCCCCGCCCACAAGCCCTGGAGAGAAATGGGTTTGTTGTAGCATATATTGTAGGGTCCTGTGGTGGGTCAGTTGGTAAAAAGTGTGGCAAAYGGCTGGTAGCATTGCCAAGGTTGAGAGTTTAAGTCCCACAGTGATCATACAAAAWATKTATGCACWCRCTGTACCGTTAGTCGCTTTGGATAAGCACGTCTGCTAAATGACCAAAATGKTAAACATKTAAAATGGCTATTCTGCTAMCAGCCTTCAGTCCAAGAGTGCTGCTGGTTTTCTTTTCTGATAGTRAAGTGAACAATTAATGTCACTGTTTCTTGGCCAGAGAGTCTAGGCACCAAATGGCAGAAAACAGACTAAAACAGGGAGGGACTACCTGTACTTGCCCAATAAAAAATGCACATTGTAGTTCCAAAACGTTTCAAAACATTTTCCCTTACTTGTCCAAATGACACGACCCAGGAGTCCCAGTTCCCAGATTAGAACAGATTTAACCCCTACTTGTGCRGCTGCTTCCTCGTAGCCCGTGGTGCCGTTGATTTGACCCGCGAGGAAGAGCCCCTGAGTGCTCTTCACCTGCAGAGACGGAGTCAGCTGGGTGGGGCACACAAAGTCATACTGCACCCCGTAACCTGGAATCCAGAGAGATAAGGAGGTTATAATCGGCGTATTTGAGGAAATCAGTTTGAGCAAGGTGAGACGCAGAATCGCTAAACTTCATAACTTTAGTTATTTCACATAATAATGAGTAGTTATTTGGGATGGAAGGTGATTTGTAGATCAGTGGTTAAGCGCAGTCCAACTATAGTGTAGTCTCTCCAAAACAACCGCAATGACACACCTCGGAGAGTGCTAATGTAGTTGTAGGCAGCGAACTAAAACATGTTTAGGTCAATCAAGCTTGATGATAACTGTGTCTAACAGGTGCACTTAAATCTGATCGAAAGTTCAGCAGTTAGAGTTAACTTCTGGATTCCTCCTCAGACTTGAAAGAACTGGATGGGTGTAAGTAAAATGGCAAAAATCCTACTTAGCTTACAAGAAGGCTAGCAAGGTGGAGCTATTACTATATTGTTAACGCCCATCCAATTCTTTCAGATCTAGGAAGGTGCATAAACGGTCAAGGGGTACGGGATAGGTTGACCTGAGATTCTGCATACCATTTTTCTGCCTGCACTCTTCTCACTCACTCATTGGATTGGAAGTGAACAAGTGCACACTTCAGGAGAAAGGACAGATTATTGGGACMCAGAGTGGGTGTCTGTATTTAGGGCTGCATACCAGGAGTGCGGATCTCGGCTCGGTGCAAGGCGGGGATCTCCCTAAGGAGGCGGAGCTGCACGTCAGGGGGCATGGTCATGGACAGGCCCTGGGGGTACAACAGGTCAGAGGTCAAACCTTCCGGCTCCAGCCACACCTGGTGCCGTCGCCCCGGAAACCGCAGCACTCGCGACTCGATGGAGGGACAGTATCTAAGAGGAGGAAAGACAAAATTCAGTGTGTAAAGTAATGTGTACACAGTTTACACACAGTTTACTGTGTGTGTGGGTGAGTGTGTCTCTGTCTGCATGTACCTGGGACCTTTGGCGTCCTGCTGTATGTGACAGTTGAGGTGGACACTCTCCCTGACCACTCTCTCCACTCCAGGTGTGGTGTGGATCAGGTAGCAGGGGAGCTGCTCTTCTGGCTACAGGGCATAGCATGTTAGCATCACAGCCAGYTTCTAGAGAATTTAAGGTGTATTACGCAACATTTTGTTTATAATTTTGTCTGGTTCTTAAAGAATAACATTTAGAAATACCTGAAATCCAATTAAGTGCAAAGAGTCAAATTCAATATTGCAAATGTGCAGCAGTACATCTTTACCTTCGAATTAACCCAAAAACAATATTTGCCGGGTGTAATGTTTTATGTTGGCATATTGGCAGTTGTAGTCTTTCTTTGTAGTTTTTACCTTGCAGTGGGTGTGCGTGTTGAGAAAACTGAAGGGAGTGGGCTGTTTGTCCGGGGCTTGAAGCTGAGCCAAGGACAGATCTACGGACTCCTTCACTATCCGAGGGGGTGTGCCAGTCCTCAGCCGACCCACCCTCAACCCCAATGTCTCTTTCAGTGTGTATGAAAGTCCGGCACATGATTGGGCGTCCCCCATCCTCCCCCCGGGWGAGGTGGTTTGGCCCATGAAGAGGGAGCCGGACAGGAAAGTGCCAGTGGTAAGTACCACTGAGCTGGACAAGATGGGGTGGCTTCCATCCACTAAGAGGAGAGAAKAGAGAGAACATGTCCTAAAGGAACATTTGAAACATAGCATCCTTAAGTATAAGCTGCTATAATATTCAGGGTTTGTGCTCTTCAACCTTTGGTGTGAAAATCCCAGACCTAGACTTTGTAAATACTGTATGTAGACATTATTATACTTCTAGAGACAGGGAGTCGAATAGATTTACAAACATCCTCTCCAAARAATTACAGGGAGTTTACTGTATCTTCAGTGAAACATCCACATGTAAATTGTGGCTGAGACTCAGGAGGGATTATAARATGGTTTAAATAAGATCTTTCAAATTATATATCACAGCAGGGAGAAAATAAATAATACATAAAGAAAAAAAAAAGAAAGTCAACTCAGATTGAGACATTGACATGTGTGCAATGWACACTGAGTRTATAAAACATTAGGAACTTTCCATGACATAGACTGACCAGGTAAATCCAGGTGAAAGCTGTGATCCCTTATTGAGGTCACCTGTAAAATCCACTTTAAGTGTAGATGAAGGGGAGGAGACAGGTTAAAGAAGGATTTTTAAGTCTTGAGACATGGATTGTGTATGTGTGCCATTCAGAGGGTAAAGGGTGTAGTAGGTGTCAGGCGCACCGGTGTGAGTGTGTCAAGAACTGCAATGCTGCTAGGTTTCAGGGTAAACAGTTTCCCGTGTGCATCAAGAATGGTCCACCACCCAAAGGACATCCAGCCAACTTGGTCAACTGTGGGAAGCATTGGAGTCAACATGGGCCAGCATCCCTGTGGAACGCTTTCGACATCTTGTAGAGTCCATGGCCCAACGAATTGTGGCTGTTCTGAGGGCAAAAGGGTGTGCAACTCAATATTAGGAAGGTGTTCCTAATGTTTTGTACACTCAGTGTATATGCCCCCATCTGACTCTAAATATTTTTTATTTATTTAAAAAATATATATCTGAAAATCTATAAATCTATATAACAAAAGCAGTACAACCCCAACCCCTCATTCTCCCATCCATACCCTCCCTCCACACCACCCACCCACCAAGGCATCTATAAAAGTTAAATAGGAAAGAAACAAACAGTAATAGAAACAAAAACAATGAAAAAAATAATTAAAAAAAAGTTGTATAAAAATTATTATCAGCACAAATGGCCACTAGAACAGACATGACTGCTTACCAAACTACGCAAATTACACTAGGTAAAAGGCAGGCTCTCCGCGTATTGTATTAATGGGGACCAGGTTAAGTCTAACTTTTGTCGGGAGCCATGCACAGTGTACCTAACCTAGCCTTATATGGACTTCCTGCCCCTGGAGAACAGAACGGGCAATGAGAAYGGATTGTGGACTGGTTGCTGAATTCCCCYCTTTCCCACAGTGTGCCAATCTCCCTAATAAATTGCCCATTTTTATTCTAGTTGTRCTCGTGTGCGTGTTTTGTTATTGAACTTGGTGACGTGGTAACCACACCTCATTGAGCCTGCTACACTAGGTAGTACAGTCATCTTACCAGAATTAATGCAACCTGTTAATGAAATGGGAAGAGACGACCACCTTATGAAATCCTGCTTAGTGCGAAGTTATATTTAAAGAGAGCCTTAAAATGAGTGTGTGACCTTTATCACCAAATAAGTAAAGACCTGATGCTCCACCTTAAATGGGAAGTTGGCATTCCCAATACCTTCTGCTAACTGATTAATGGGGAGGAGCACACTTTTGTTAGGTTTAACTTATAACCAGAGAATGTGCCAAAACCTTGTAGCATGTCGAAGAGTATAAAAGAAGATCGTCTGCATATAAGGACAACTTGTGGGTTATGTTATAGCAAGATGCTCAATAGTCATATCAAATAGGAAAGGGGATAAACAGCAACCCTCTCTGCTCCCCCTGTGGAGAGGGAAGTAGCTGGAGGTAACATTGTTGGTGCGAACAGAAGCCACTGGGGACGAGTACAAAATCTTAATCCAGGAAAGGAATGACGGGCCAAATCMAAATCTCTCCAGTACTGTAAATAGATATTCCCACTCAGAATAAAGAACATTAAATATAATTATAGAAGGATTGCCTAACTGAGATAAATCTGGTTTGGTCAGTTAATTATTAGGCATCACTGTCTCTAAACGGCACGAGAGGACCTAAGTGAGAATTTTATAATTGCAGCACAAAATAATTATAGGGCGGTATGAGCCACAGTCTAGGGGATTCGTCTTTTTTAAGCAAAACCAAAATAGTCGCCTGGGTAAGTGTCTGTGGCAGTTTCTGACTAGGAAGGATTTCATTGTACACGTATGTCACAACAAACATTGGGACTGCGGGTACTATTTAAKGAAGCTGCCAGTTGAGAACTTGTGTGGTGTCTGTTTCTGTTCTGTGAAGGGAGTAGTACACAGAGTTGTATGAGATCTTCAGTTTCTTGGCAATTTCTCGCATGGAAAAGCCTTCATTTCTCAGAAAAAGAATAGACTGACGAGTTTCAGAAGAAAGTTTTGTTTCTGGCCATTTTGAGCCTGTAATCGAACCCACAAATGCTGATGCTCCAACGAGTCTAAAGGACACTTTTATTGCTTCTTTAAAATCAGCACAACAGTTTTCAGCTGTGCTAACATAATTCCAAAAGGGTTTTCTAATGATACATTTGGATTAGCTAACATGCCCATGTAGAATAAAAAGCTGTTTCCAACTACAATAGTCATTTACAACATTAAATGTCTACACTGTATTTCTGATCAATTTGATGTTATTGTAATGGACAAAAGAAATGTGCTTTTCTTTCAAAAACAAGGACATTTCTAAGTGACCCCAAACTTTTGAACGGTAGTGTGTACCCTGCGTGGATGAATAATTGTCATTTTTTGGGCAGCAGGGTGGAGGCACGTTTCTAATCAAGATATGAATTCACTAGTTGGTCCTTGGTCGCGTTAGCACGACTAGTGCAGGGTTACAGTATGAGCCCACAATAGCTAGTTAGTATTATGTTGCCTGTCCTCCTGTTGATGTACAGTGGTTCCTCCTTTAAATGTTGCGTCATACTGCGGCACACCCTGCGTGCTGCTGCAGCATTCTGTGGTACGTCATTTAATTCTCAGCCATTTCTTCTGTTACTTCAAGTCACTGCTAGTTTGACCACCAGAGAGCATCTTTGAGAAGCGTTTGATAGTATTCCATATTGGCATTACCAGATMATTTAAAACCTTTTTGTCGAAATAAATATTTGCGCCGCCTTCCAGGCWATTCAGACGGGTGTCATGTCTCGCCAAGTCTTCTTTAACGGAGTCGATCTTTATGTTGACCTCGGTTGTGAGGATAGCTATTTGTGTGGATAGGTCAGTGGATAATGACTCCACCTTAGCCAGCACAGTCTGTTCAGATTGAATGATAGCCGCCATTACCATGGCTAGGTCGGGGGGGGATCAGAGTCCGTGTCAGGCGAGCCCGAGGCTTCAGCAGAGGCCTGCTCTTTTGTGGCCCGCGGCCGTTGTTGTCTCGACATTTTACAATTAAAAGGGGGAAATCTGAAAAAAAATCCAGATTAGTAAATTGGGTTCGATTCAAAATGTAATATTACAAAATGAACACGGTGGGGGAGGTGTTGGTCAAGTATTAATAGTAAATTGTTCGCCCTGGATCRAAGCACCGAGAAAACATCTCTTCACGTGTTGCTGTTTACCAGCACCCGGACTCTCCATATTTTAACAATGATTGTTTTCAGACTCTCTATTCTGATATAATTAATTATTAGTCAGTTGGCAAAGTTCTGTTAAGGGACATTTTACTGCTGCTCTTTCACTGTATATGTCCATTAATATGTTATTGACTTGTGTCATAAAAATCAAGAATTTCCTCACTACACGCAAATACGAGCGTTTCTGCATCTCACTGGTAGAAAAAGGCCATCTATATCTCCTGGTTGTAACTAAACCACAATATCAAGAATTCATTGCGATTTCAGGATGTAGTACGTCCCTGTCGAGGTGCATCCAGTTGAGAATGGGTGTCAGAGAGCTAACGTTACTCACCGTACCAGCCACTCGTTCATAGAACATCAGCTTGCGAATAAATATTACATTTGTGTCGACAACATCTGTAAAGTTTAGTCATGCTGTGGTGCTCAGTACCTGGATGTACAAACTACAAGAATGCACAAGCTGCTGGGTTGCCTGGAAACCAGTCGTTGAATGGCATTGAATTCTACGTCGGGCAGAAATGTTTGAATCAGGAAAGTTTCCTATCATGACCTTTACAAGCCAGAATTATAAATAAAATTATGTTTTAATGCAGTTTCCTGGTTGTCCTTCCAGTTGGTCCTTTTGGCGGTAGGAATGTGAGACAATATAGCCACAGGAAAGAGTAGCGATCTCAGAAGACCTAGGATTAAGAATTGTTGACTTCCAGCATAAAGCTGGAAAGGGTTACAAAAGTATCCTTAAAAGCATTGATGTTCATCAGTCCACGGTAAGACAAATTGTCTATAAATGGAGAAAGTTCAGCACTGTTGCTACTCTCCCGAGGAGTGGCCGTCCTGCAAAGATGACTGCAAGAGCACAGCGCAAAATGCTCAATGAGGTTAAGAAGAATCCCAGTGTCAGCTAAAGACTTACAGAAATCTCTGGAMCATGCTAACATCTCTGTTGACGAGTTTACATAAAACACTAAACAAAAATGGTGTTCATGGGAGGACACCACGGAAGAAGCTACTGCTGTCCAAAAAAAACATTGCTGCACGTCTGAAGTTTGCAAAAGTGCACACCTGGATATTCTGTGGACAGATGAAACTACAGTTGAGTTGTTTCGAAGGAACACACAACACTATGTGTGGAGAAAAAAAGTGGCACAGCACACCAACATCAAAACCTCATCCCAACTGTAAAGTATGGTGGAGGGAGATTCATGGTTTGTGGCTGCTTTGCTGCCTCAGGGCCTGCACAGCTTGCTATCAGACTGAAAGATGAATTACCAAGTTAATCAAGACATTTTGAAGGAAAATGTAAGGCTATCTGTCCTCCAATTGAAGCTCAACAGAAGTTGGGTGAAGCAACAGAACAACGACCCAAAACACTGAAGTAAATCAACAACAGAATGGCTTCAACAGAAGAAAATACRCCTTCTGRAGTGGCCCAGTCAGAGTCCTGACCTCAACCCCATTGAGATGCTGTGGCATGACCTCAAGAGAGCAGTTCACAACAGACATCAAGAATATTGCTAAACTGAAACAGTTTTGTAAAGAGGAATGGTCCAAAATTCCTCCTGACCGTTGCAGGTCTGATCCGCAACTACAGAAAACGTTTGGATGAGGTTATTGCTGCCAAAGGAGGGTCAACCAGTTATTAAATCCAAGGGTTCACATACTTTTTCCACCCTGCACTGTGAATGTTTACACGGTGTGTTCAATAAAAGACATGAAAACATATTGTTTGTGTTATTAGTTTAAGCAGACTGTGTTTGTCTATTGTGACCTAGATGAAGTTCAGATCAAATTTTATGACAATTTAATGCAGAAGTCCAGGTATTTCCTGAGGGTTAACATACTTTTTATTGCCACTGTATAAGTGCTAGATGGAAATATGAAACTCTGAAATGTCTGACTTGCTAACTGGTTTTAGTTATACACGTGCCGCGTTCAATGAATCAGCAAGTCGCACATTTGAGTTTCCGAGTTCCAACTAGTATGTGAACACTGCATTATCTGCTTTGCAATTTCGACGTATGCCTCGGAGCTCCAGTATCAAACGTAGCATCACTACTGTTTAGGCCTACTTTGCAAGCTCACCAGCAATGGGGCATCAAGTAACAATYACTCACATGGTCTTTTGTCAAAATTGCTTGATTTATAATTTACTTATGAAGCTTGCATTTGGAATTTGTTAAAATTATTACTGTGGCGAAGACGCACTTGCGCTCCCCAAACTACTGCCAGTGGCCAGTTGGGAGGGCTTGTTCTGTTGTTGAAATGTTTGCTGTTGCTTTCACATGTTTAAATACATATGTGGTAAATCTATATTCCAACTAATCCCACAATAATTGCTAATGTTAGCGTTTCAACATTCCATCCCCATACCATTTATTGCAACACTTCGACATTTCTGTTTTATGTTTGATACATTTTTATTTAGCCCATAGACCATGTCTTACCCTCTGAGTGGGCACAATCTTTATTGTGCACATGAATGTTCGCAAGTCTCATGAGGTAGAAGTTCTGTTTATTTAATTAAATGTATGGTTTCCTTTGTTCATATTCCCGGGGTTATGCTGGAGTTCCTTGTGTCTGTGTCCTATGTCTCTGTCATTCTAGTTGTGCATAATAGGAGCGTGCACAGCCTCCCTGTGCAGTTGGTTGTGTTTATTGTGGGTGCTGGCTGGATTCTAGTCTGTGGTTGGGTTCTGGCTTGTTGCCTATGACTGTGGTGATCCCACAAACTGTGTGATTCAATCTGACAAATCACACTGTGTGGATTGATTGACTTTTAGCTGATTCCTCGACAACCTATTTTATTTGCAAGGATTTGAACAGAGTTGTTTCAAAATGGCGTCTACCACTTTCTGCCATACGGGGAAACAGACTTTTCCCAGATTGGCAGCAACCACCTTCAGAGACTACGGTGAACATTTCATCCCATGTAGGAGCTGCACCTACTTGTCACAGTTCCGGGATAATATTGTCAGGCCAAATTTCCAAATGTGGAAATTGTCAGCTTACTGAGGAATATACAGTACCAGTCACACCTACTCATTCATTCAAGGGTTTTTCTTAATTTTTACTATTTTCCACATTGTAGAATAAGAGTGAAGACATCAAAACTATTAAATAACACATATTGAATAATGTAGTAACCAAAAGTGTTAAACAAATCAAAATATATTTGATATCTGAGATTCTTCAAAGTAGCCACCCTTGACAGAATGCCAACAGTRTGCAAGCTGTCATCAAGGCAAAGGGTGGCTACTTTGAAGAATCTCAAATATAACATACATTTAGATTTGTTTAAAACTTTTAGTTACTACATTATTCAATATGTGTTATTTCATAGTTTGTCTTCACTATTATTCTACAATGTACAAAATAGTCAAAAWAAARAAAAAMMCTTGAATGAGTAGGTGTGTCCAAACTCTTGACTGGTACTGTATGTCTGAGCTGGACGTCCAGAGTAAGCAAATTGAGACACTGCAGCGTATCCTGGATAGTTCCCACTCGAAGACCTTTTCCTTTTCTACTCCTCAGCTGGTCGTTGCCACTCTCTGACTGACTGGTGGATGCCACTGTTATCGATCCTGCATCCCATGTGAGGCACGTCACACACCGTAAGCCTAGCGCAAGGCTGCGGTCTTTGGTGAATGGGGCTGAAATGGCTTTTGGGGGATCCCATCCTGCTGACCAACAGTTTTGCCCACCTGCTTCCAGAGATTCCTTCATCCTCTACACTGTCTCCAGCCCAGTGGGGTCTCTACCACATATACTACAGCCGGCTCTGGTCCATCGGGCCCCACCGCCCTTYAGTCCTCAAGGGGTCTTGTAAACCACTCGAGGAGAAAGAACGGCCGGACCTCCCCGGCTGTTTCACTACTTGTCATCATCGGCAGCCCTATGGTGAGAAACATCTCGGTTTAAGTGCAAAACCCCTGTGCTACCCAGGAGCACGAGTACAGGACATTACAAGGCTGCTTCTGACCATTCTACGACAGATGCCGGGAGCTGACGCTGTCGTAGTCCACGTGGGGTCAAACGACATCGGGAGGGCTAGCTCGCAACTTCTGAAAATGTATTTTAAAGAACTGATTTTAGCATTGAAAGATTCCAAAAAGCGGTCAATCATTTCAGGTCCGGTACCATCGTTGGGCCACAGGTGTGAAAGATTCAACAGACAACTGGCATTACACATCTGGTTAAAAGATTACTGTAGCGTTGTTGGAATCACTTTTATAGATAACTATGACTCCTTCTGGAAACAGAAGATACTCTACAGGAATAACGGAGTCCATCCAAATCATCTTGGCTCCTGGATGCATTTCAAGGCTGCGTTAAGACTTCTCAATGACCCAAGACCAGCTCAGTTTATCCCTACCATTGTGACAATAAGTTGTCATAATGCTGCATCAAATGTACATTATCCCAGGGACGTTGGAAGGCACATTGTAAGTAACTTAATTTGTCCCCCTAACTGCCCTGAATACCTCTGTTGATTCTACAGCTATTGTATGCAGTAATCATGTGCCTATGAACCAGAGTTACACTGTTAACACTGAGGCGGTGTGCCCTAGTAGGAAGTCCACTGTGTGCAGCTCACCGTGCACCATCAGCTCCAATATAAATAACATAAGCAAGTCTACTTCTGATAAGCTTCCCAGTAAAGCATTCAAAACAATAAAGCAACCCAGAAAAGTGAGAGAAAAAAATTGCCCATATTAACATATGTAGTCTAAGAAACAAGGTTCATAAAGTCAATAACTTTCTTGAAACAGATTACATTCATATACGGACTGTCTCTGAAACGCACTTAGATAATACCTTTGATGATACAGTGTTAGCAATACATGGCTATTACATCTACCGAAAATACAGAAATGCCAACGGGGGTGGTGTTGCGGTCTATATTCAGAACCACATTYCTGTAAAGCTTAGAGAGGATCTCATGTTAAATACTGTTTGGCTACAGGTTCATCTGCCTCACCTAAAGCCCAGTCTTGTGGAAAGCTGCTATAGACCACCAAGACAGTATCTGGATGATRTGTGTGAAATGCTTGATAATGTATGTCATATCAACAAAGAAGTATATTTTCTGGGTGATTTAAATATTGACTGGCTTTCACCAAGCTGCCCAATCAAGAAAAAACATCAAACTTATACCAGTGCCTGCAACCTGAGTCAGGTTGTCAGTCAACCAACCATGGTAGTTACAAATAGCACAGGAATGAAATCATCAATATGTATTGATCACATATTTAATAACGCTGCAGAAATTTGCTTTAAAGCAGTATCCAAATCCATAGGATGTAGTGATCACAATATAGTAGCCATATCTAGGAAAACCAAAGTTCCAAAGCCTGGGCCTAATATAGTGTATAAGAGGTCATACAATAAGTTTTGTAGTGATTATTATGTTGATGATATAAATAATATTTGCTGGTGTGTAATGAGGAACAAGCAAACGCTGCACTTGACACATTTATGAAATTGCTTATTCCAGTTACTAATTCTAAGCCCGGCGGAGATACAATCGTCGGCAAAATCATTCTCAAAGAGATTCCTGCAAAAATATTATTTGAAGTGAGAAAATGACTGTAAAAACTGTTTAATAAAAAGATTGTGGGAGCTGTTTTGTTAGACTTCTGTGTGGCTTTTGACATTATCGATCATAATCTGCAGCTGGAAAAACGTATGTGGAATATGTCACCTGTTGCCACAAGAAAAGGGCAATCAGTGAAGACTATATATTGAAATATTGAGTGCCAWAGTCTGGTATCTACACTCGAAGTAAATGGTTCTGTAGAAGGAATGCATATGATGAAGGCAATTAAGCTTGGAATGTACTGAGTAAAGAAAAGGCAATCACATGTTGRCAGGCACTAATGGAGAGATGTGGTTTAGTGAGGAATGGGGGGCAAAGGTCAGGTCTGGTCACATTAAAGGAGAAGGAACAGTTTGTTGCCCGCATCACTTAACTTCCTGCCTAATAATAAAGATGTAATGTTTAGAGAGGAGGGAACGTCACCCAAATTGGGGTATACAGTTGAAGTCGGAAGTTTACATACTTAGGTTGGAGTCATTAAAACTTGTTTTTCAACCACTCCACACATTTCTTGTTAACAAACTATAGTTTTGGCAAGTCGGTTAGGACATCTACTTTGTGCATGACACAAGTAATTTTTCCAACAATTGTTTACAGACAGTATTCACTTTATAATTCACTGTATAACAATTCCAGTGGGTCAGAAGTTTACATACGCTAAGTTGACTGTGCCTTTAAACAGCTTGTAAAATTACAGAAAATATGTCATGGCTTTAGAAGCTTCTGATAGGCTAATTGACATCATTTGAGTCAATTGGAGGTGTACCTGTGGATGTATTTCAAGGCCTACCTTCAAACTCAGTGCCTCTTTGCTTGACATCATGGGAAAATCAAAAGAAATCAGCCAAGACCTCAGAAAACAAATTGTAGACCTCCACAAGTCTGGTTCATCCTTGGGAGCAATTTCCAAACGCCTGAAGGTACCACGTTCATCTGTACAAACAATAGTACACAAGTATAAACACCATAGGACCACGCAGCTGCGATACCGCTCAAGAAGAAGACGCGTCTCCTAGAGATGAACGTACTTTGGTGCGAAAAGTGCAAATCAATCCAGAACAGCAGCAAAGGACCTTGTGAAGATGCTGGAGGAAACCGGTACAAAAGTATCTATATCCACAGTAAAACATCGACATAACCTGAAAGGCCGCTCAGCAAGGAAAAATCCACTGCTCCAAAACTGCCAGAAAAAAGCCAGACTACGTTTTGCAACTGCACATGGGGACAAAGATCGTACTTTTGGAGAAATGTTCTCTGGTCTGATCAAACAAAAATATAACTGTTTGGCCATAATGACCATCGTTCATGTTTGGAGGAAAAAGGGGCGGCTTGCAAGCTGAAGAACACCATCCCAACCGTGAAGCACGGGGGTGGCAGCATCATGTTGTGGGGGTGCTTTGCTGCAGGAGGGACTGGTGCAATTCACAAAATAGATGGCATCATGAGGATGTAAAATGATGTGGATATATTGAAGCAACATCTCAAGACATCAGTCAGGAAGTTAAAGCTTGGTTGCAAATGGGTCTTCCAAATGGACAATGGCCCCAAGCACACTTCCAAGGCTGTGGCAAAATGGCTTAAGTACAACAAAGTCGAGTATTGGAGTGGCCATCACAAAGCCCTGACCTCAATCCTATAGCAAATTTGTGGGCAGATCTGAAAAAGTGTGTGCGAGCAAGGAGGCCTACAAATCTGACTCAGTTACACCAGCTCTGTCAGGAGGAATGGGCCAAAATTCACCCAACTTATTGTGGGAAGCTTGTGGAAGTCTACCTGAAACGTTTGACCAAGTTAAACAATTTTAAAGGCAATGCTCCAAATACTAATTGAGTGTATGTAAACTTCTGACCCACTGGGAATGTGATGAAAGAAATAAAAGCTGAAATAAATCACTCTACATTATTCTGACATTTCACATTCTTAAAATAAAGAGGTGATCCTAACTGACCTAAGACAGGGATTTTTTACTAGGATTAAATGTCAGGAATTGTGAAAAACTGAGTTTAAATGTATTTGGCTAAGGTGTATGTAAACTTCCGACTTCAACTGTATATACACACTACCACTGTTGGAACCATGTCTGTGTCTTATGCAGCTGTATAACCCAATRGGTGAATAAACTTGGTTTGAGCTTTACTAATTGTCAGTGAGTTTTAATAGGTTCATTAGAATCTAACAGTAAATACAAACTATGTTTATCTATTTATTTTCCCATTTGTACTTGCACACTATTTGCACATTGTTACAACACTATACATAGCCAGTAATATAACATTTGAAATATCACTATTCTTTTGAAACTTTTGTGACTGTAATCTTCTCATGATCATTTCAGATTGTTTATTTCACTTTTGTTTATTATCTATTCCACTTGCTTCCCATGCCAATAAAGCCCTTTGAATTTAATTAAAATTGACAGAGAGCGAGAGRGGTGTGTTAGAGAGAGAGCGAGGAGTGTTTGARAGAGAGGAGTGTGTGTTTAAGAGCGAGAGAAAGAGAGGACATAAACAGATGACAGCATGACGCTTTAGGGGAATGGTCAAAGATTCAACAGGAAAACACTAGTACCAGATACTAAGAGAGACACTGTGTAGAGTGTAGTGTTTGAATGTGTAGTGTGTTTGTGTGAGAGAGTCAGTCTATCAGTCTGTCAGTCTTTCCTACCCAGTCTTATCCCAGTGACTCTGTGGTGTCCAGGCTCCTCTGGGTTGGGTTGTGACACCAGCAACTCCTCCACTGAGCCCTCCAACACTGTCAGCCTGGGAGTGGACAGCAATTCTGACTGCAGAGGAGTCAGGAGAGGATTAAAGCATTAATCATTTTCTAGATAGACAGATTTTCTTGAGATAGATGGTCAATTAAAAAGAGTATCACTGCCAAATGGATTTGGAGCCAATATGTGCTCTTTTATCTGCCACATGGTAGACGATTTTATCTAAAGGGACTTACAGTACAGTGAGTGCATACATTTATTTTTAAGTGATACATGCAGGAATTAAACCCACAAACTTGGCATTGCTAGCGCCACACTCTTATCAACTAAGCCGACACAGGACTTTATGTAAACAACTTGTCTGATTCCTGTTTAAACAATTCAATTAAATGAACTTGAACAGATCCTGGCTGTGCCGAGTGGTAGGTACCTGGATGAATTGGCGGTAGCGTTCCCGGTCCAGCTGTGCCCGGGGGCCCCACACAGCGGGCCCTTTGCTGCGGTTTAGGATGGAGAAGTGGACCCCGGCCCAGTCGCCTGCTCGCCCACACAGACCGTCCAGAGCATCCACCTCCCTCACCAACTGGCCCTTCCCCACGCCCCCCAGAGAGGGGTTACAGGAGAGGGCCCCTGAGGTACAACGAGAGGAGAAGGGTGCGAGAGAGGGAGGGAGTGTGAGTGGGTGGGTGGTTCAGAGAAACACTGCTCTATTCCTACTGATCCCACAAGTAAATAACAGGAGGCTCTTCCTCTCTCTCACCGATAGTCATGATCTTCTGGGTAATGAGGAGGGTCTCTGCTCCCAATCTGGCTGCTGCGGCCGCCGCCTCAGTCCCAGCATGTCCTCCCCCCACCACGATGACATCATACTGGCGCCTGGTGAGGTCACTGCCAGTCCGAGAGGATACAAATGACAGGACGTTGTGTCGGAGCAGGTGCAGTTTCTGTGCCAACATGTCAAAGTTTCATGRCAACTATCAAAGTAAGAGAAGGAGAGTTAGGTTGTGCAGATAATCAACATTTGACATTATTTTACTTGTTGAAAATAGATCAGTAAATATGATCAAATGAAACATGTTAGAATGACAATGTGGCACTACCTCCAAGACTATCCTAACTAAATCTACCTCATACCCCTGCACATCGACTTGGTACTGGTACCCCGTGTATATAGCCAAGTTCTTTACTCGTGTAATTATTTCTAAACAAAAAATCCTTTCTACATTGTTGGGAAGGTTCCCGGCCCGCAAGTAAGCGTTTCACTGTTAGTCTAAGCCTGTTGTTTACTAAGCATGTGACAAATAAAATGTGATCTTGATTTGACAAAAAACTCAGATGCCTGCATTTTCGAAAAAGCAAGAGCATTTGAATAAGATGTATTGATCTCAACGTAGACTTGCTCTATCTCATCCGGGCTTCATCTCTTATCTCATCCGACCTCAACTAACGTTACAAAACTCAATTCTGGTTCTGAATAGCTAACGTTAGCCATGTCCACTTACCAACTGCCCTCATATCAGAATTAACAATGTGATCCGTTTTACTGGTCACGAAACAGTTTTCAATATTGCAGAAGTATCAGAACAATAGGTAAATTGCTGTGAAAATAGGTATTACAAAACATTTATCTAATCGTTCCCACCGGGGGCCGCCATTGTTTGCCGTCAGTGCCCGTAACCGTAATATAGTGTGTATATGCGCACTAAATATGTGACACAGTTATGTTTGATGATGACGATGTCGGTACTGTAGGCCTAGTTTAGCTCTCGAACTCTTCAGCGATTAACCACAACTAGCCATGTGAACTACAATTCTGGTGCTGGTTTTAACGTTTGGAAACGTCAATAAGCATCACTTGCCAAATGGTTTTCAGAACATATGGCCCTTATCTTTCATATTSTAATGAAACAGCAGGGAGCAGGTCTCGAACCCTCGACCTTATAAATGTAGAAATCTATGTTGTTCCATTATTGCACCCACACTGCTCCSCGCGCCAACRAGCGTCTGCGTTGCCCAGGGCTACTGCRGAACCCAAACCGGCTGCACACGTGCGCCATCGTGGCTATTGGGCATAAATATATTTTAAATAAATAAATGTATTTTGTCCCCCCTCTAGAAACGATTCGGTTGACCGTTTTATGTGTGAATTAACTGGTGGAGTAGAGGACCTTGTGCATTTCAGGTAAAACAACAACTCAATGTTTATATCCCAGGACAAATTAGCTAGCAACAGCAAGCTAGCTAAATAGAACAAATTAGCTAGCAATTGCAAGCTAACTGTCAYGTTCTGACCATGGTTCTTGTGTGTTTTACTTGTTTTAGTGTTGGTCAGGACGTGAGCTGGGTAGGCATTCTATGTTGTGTGTCTAGTTTGTCTGTTTCTATGTTTGGCCTAATATGGTTCTCAMTCAGAGGCAGGTGTTGTGTTGTCTCTGATTGGGAATCATATTTAGGTGGCTTGTTTTGTGTTGGGGTTTGTGGGTGGTTGTCTGTCTTTGTGTTCTGCACCAGATAGGACTGTCTCGGTTTTCACGTTTGTTATTTTGTATAGTGTTCACGTTATCGTCTCTTTGTTTATTAAACATGTTGAACACTAGCCGCGCTGCATTTTGGTCCTCTCCTTCACCAACGGAAGAAAACCGTTACAAACTAGCTAAATTGCCATAAATGTTGAATGCTTTTCGACCTGTCCCCAAATTAATATAATTGGTTCAGAGTTTATTTTGATATTTTAACCTTTATGTTGTGATCGTGTTTGGTGTGGGGGGACAAAATCAATTTATGCACGATGGCGCACGCGCGCAGCCGGTTCGGGTTCTGTGTAAGTATTTGCTGGCTGTGACCCAATGACACCGCCCAGATTAGAGGGGAGTAAGGCAATCCAAGAGTTAACACACACAGGGAACTTTATTCACACACACTGACAAAGATGAACATGGGGATGGAAAGTGAGAAAAGTAGTGGTTCTGTAATGGACAGAGGTGTACACACATACTGAATGAATACCAGGGCGCAAATGCAGAGATACAGAATCTTACAGAATAAATGGCAAAGGACTGTATAGATTGCTTATGAAACCTGCAGACTGAGGTGGGACCAAGTCACTATTATTCAACTCAAGTCTCAAGTCACAAGTTCCGAGTCTCAAGTCGAGTCCCAAGTAGAACGGGTCGAATGTTGAGTCAAGTCCAAGTCGTGCATTATAAGAACAAGTCAAGTCCAGTCACAAGTCAAGTAAAAAAAATCTTTACATGCAATGACTTGATCAACTACAAATCTTACAACCAGACAGCATTTTCATTATTTTGTCTACAACACATTTTGATTATGTAATTGTAGAATAGGGATCTTGTAGCAGTCTTACGGGCATAAMATCAGCAGAAGGCAAGGCAGGTTGACGTGCTCAGAGTGCAGATTTATTTTGCAGGTTTTGGTGATCAAATGGTGAAAGCACAATATCATATAAGGCTTAAAGACATGCTCCGGTACATTGGCGAYTAGTAAGTATTTTTTTAAACCTGCTTTGGGCTGGATGTGTCAATGTGTAATTCATACATGTAAAATATATGRGCAGAATTACTGTCTCACCTCAATTAGCCACGAAATCCCTAGTTTGAAAGTATCTGTTTTCTGGAAGCTGTGAATCACCATTTTCCCTATTTGGCCGGCCCCCTAGTAATTTCGAGTTCTAGCCAATGCACTTCAGCACCTTACCATTTGAGTAACAGTTAGCAAGATGCACACACAGTAGAGCGAGAGAGCAATGACGTGGTGCACATATCTGCACATACGATATGTGATGTAGTACACAATTTGAAGGGACCACTTTTGGTTAGTGGGYGCTAATTTCAGAACTACTGGCTAAATAGTAGGGTATACAAAAGTACTGGATAATCCCTTGAGCCTGTCCTATCTGAAAGGACACAGGTAGAGCGCAAGACTGCACAGCCTCCCCTTGAGAAACCAAATCGAATCTGTCTAACAGGAAGTCAAGCAACCCCCCCAGTGCCATGCAATTACCCAATTGGCAATTACAGCCAATAAACTGGTTCTACAATGTAAAAGTCAATTTCCACAACCATTGTTACATCTGTGTAAATTAGAATTCATTATATTTCCTCACCATTCATAAATGGATCAAACAAACATTTTCTCTCATTGAATGTACTGACTCCAAAGCATGGTGCGCAGAAACAGAAATKTCTAAGTGTTGCAATAAATGATACAGGGATGGAATGATGAAACGCTAATGTTAGCAATTATTGTAGGATTAGATGGAATATAGATTTACCACATGCATTGAAACGTGTGAAAGCAACAGCAAACATTTCAACAACAGAACAAGCACTCTCCACTGGCGGGAGTTTGGAGAGTCTGTCACATCTACTCCCGCTCGATGTTGCCGGTTTACTAACCACTTGTCCTAGCAATCATCATTACGCACACCTAGTACCATCGTTATGCGTACCTGCGCCTCATTATGAGGCACACCTGGACTCCATCACTACACTGATTACCTCCCCRAGATCTGTCACTCCCTTAGTTCCATTCCCCAGGCAGTATTGGTTATGTGTTTCATGTCCAGATGGTACTTCTGTTTTGTATAGGTCTATGTTTCTTGTATTATTAAACTCACCACCTGCTTTTCGACTCGCAGCGTCTCCATACAGAATACTGCCTCGACAAATGGAAGTAGCAGGGAATCAGGGCATCTCCCAGACGGTCGACGAACAGGGATACCTACTTCGTCAACACCRCGACCAGCTGGCACAACTGGGGACGGCGATGGATGAGGTCCTTCGCGTTATTCAACATCTCGAAAATACTCGAGAGGCATTGCCTTCAACTAGCGGAGGATACTCTACYGCCAGTCGACCCAGTGAGCCAGCACACCAGTCCATTCAGCAGTCCGCCCAGGTCAGCGATGCCCGTTTGTCCCTCCCGGATAAATATGACGGAACCTCATCTAAATGCTGTGGCTTCCTACTCCAGTGCTCCCTTTATTTTGTGCACCAGCCCATCTGGTGCACAAAATAGCCCCTACCACCGAGAGGTCAAAGGTTGCCACGGTTATTTCTCTGCTGACTGGGTGGGAGTTGGAGTGGGCTACGGCCGTCTGGGAGAGAGGGGAGGAGCTGGCTTCGTATGAGAGGTTCATGGCTCTGTTCAGAGGTATCTTTGACCATCCACCGGAGGGCAGAGTGGGGGGTGAGTGCCTACTCCCACTACGGCAGGATGACCAGACCACTGCAGAGTACACGCTCACCTTCCGGACAGTAGCAGCATCCAGCGGATGGAATGAGCCGGCACGCCATTCAGAAGGACTGCGTGAGGAGGTCCAGACGGAACTGGCATGTAGAAACGACAACCTCTCCTTGGACGCACTCATCGCGATGGCCATCCATCTGGATAACCTACTTCGGGAGCATCGGTACCCTCATCGCTTCTCTCCCTCCGTGACCATTCTGTATCAGAGCCTGAACTCATGGAGGTAGGGGTCACGCGCCTCTCCGCAGCTAAGCGACGCAGATGGAAAYAGCTGGGGCTCTGTCCCTATTGTGGTCAAGGGGGGAACCAGCTTCAGCAGTGTCCGGTACTCAGGATCACGTGATCTTCCACCTCCTGGGGTAGGTGAGAATATCACTTTCCACCAAACCCTTTTTAGTGTCACTCTCACTAGCTGGCTGTCCCTCATGTACTGTTTCTACAGTGCTAGTAATTTCCGGTGCCGCGGGGTACTTTATTGACCTGGCCTCCTCTCTGGACATCACCTCATACCCACTCTCCTCTCCCAGTTCAAGCCCTTGATAATCGGCCACTAGGATCCGGAACCATCACACACATCACCATACCACTCACCCTCACAGTGGAGTCCAGCCATCAGGAAAACATTACCTTCATCATTAGTGCACCAGCTCACAAGATCATCATCGGCCTCCCATGGCTCCAATGCCATAACCCCACCATCTCATGGTCGAGGATGAGAGTCACGAACTGGGCTACCGAATGCCGGAGCACCTGATTTCCCATTCCCTGTGGTTCCACGTCGGTTGAGAGTCCTGTGGTTGCCCTTCAGCCCAACATCCCGGAGGTATACCAGGACCTGCGGGAGKTTTTTTYCCAAAACCCTCGCCACTTGTCTCCCTCCTCATCGCCCCTGTGACTGTGCCATCGACCTGCTTGCAGGCTCTGCGCCACCGCGCAGGCGCATCTACCGTCTGTTGGTGGCAGAAACCAAGGCCATGGAGGAGCACAGTACATCCATGAGGCGCTCCAACAAGGTTTCATCCGCACGTCCACTTTTCCTGCGTCTGCAAGCTTCTTCTTCGTGGCGAAAAAGGATAGAGGATTACGTCCATGTATTGATTACAGAGGACTAAATGATATCACCACCAAATACCGTTACCCTCTCCCATTGGTGCCCGCAGCTATCGAACATCTCCGCGGGGCCCGGTTCTTTACCAAATTGGACCTGCGGAGTGCATACAATCTCACCCTTATCCGGGAGGGGGGTGAATGGAAGATTGTCTGGTCACTACGAGTACTTGGTGATGCCTTTTGGCTTAGCCAATGCTCCGTCAGTGTTCCAGGCATTTGTCAACGAGGTGTTCCCAGACATGCTTGGACGGCAAGTGGTCATCTACAGTGGGGCAAAAAAGTATTTAGTCAGCCACCAATTGTGCAAGTTCTCCCACTTAAAAAGATGAGAGAGGCCTGTAATTTTCATCATAGGTACACTTCAACTATGACAGACAAAATGAGAAAAAAAATCCAGAAAATCACATTGTAGGATTTTTTTATGAATTTATTTGCAAATTATGGTGGAAAATAAGTATTTGGTCAATAACAAAAGTTTCTCAATACTTTGTTATATACCCTTTGTTGGGAATGACAGAGGTCAAACGTTTTCTGTAAGTCTTCACAAGGTTTCCACACACTGTTGCTGGTATTTTGGCCCATTCCTCCATGCAGATCTCCTCTAGAGCAGTGATGTTTTGGGGCTGTTGCTGGGCAACACGGACTTTCAACTCCCTCCAAAGATTCCAAATCACCCCCCTTTATTAGAGACAACTTGTATAGTTACAACAGTACAGTAACAAATAGCTGTATAGTGCTGTAAAAGAGGTCTGTATTGAAAATGGCGATTTTAATGACGCAAACCTTAGATACATCTTCTACATAATGAACAGTACAGTAGAAAATAGCTGTATAGCGCTACAATGAAAAAACGGTTTTGGTAACAGTCGACAATATGTTTTCCTCCAAAAAACGATTGAATRTGTCACGGCTGTTGAAGGATGAGGACCAAGGTGCAGCATGGTGAGCGTACATTTTACTTTATTTAAGAATGACGCCGACAAAAAACAATAAACCATACAAAACAAACCGTGAAGCTAAAGGCAATAGTGCCAACAAGCAAAGGCACCTTCCCACARAGAACGGTGGGGAGAAAAGCTACCTAAGTATGGTTCCCAATCAGAGACAACGATAGACAGCTGTCCCTGATTGAGAACCATACCCGGCCAAAACATAGAAATAGAAAATCATAGAAACACAAAACATAGAATGCCCACCCCAACTCACGCCCTGACCAAACCAAAATAGAGACATAAAAAGGATCTAAGGTCAGGGSGTGACAGAATGACAAGTCTTCATGATATCACACCAGGTCTTATTAGCAGAGTGTCTGAGGATTCCAAATCATCCCCCTTTATTGGAGACAACTTCTATAGAATTAACAGTACAGTAACAAATAGGTGTATAGCACTGCCACAGATCTTCATTGAAAGTCACAATTCTCCTTCAGCGGTGGCCATGGTTTTCTACCGAAACAAAAGATCATAATGACGCAAACCATGATCTTATAACACTGGATCCTATTAGTACAGTCTTTTAGGATTCCAAATCACCACCTTGATTGTAGAAAACATCTATAGAAGTAACAGTACAGTAGAAAATAGTTGTATAGTACTGTAAAACAGGTCTGTATTGAAAATGACAATTTTCGGCAGTGGTGGCTGTAGTTTTCTGCCGGAAAAATACCCTAATGATGCAAATCTGAATTGTATAACACTGGATCCTATTAGCAGAGTGTCTGAGGATTCCAAATCACCCCCTTTATTAGAGACAACTTCTAAAGAATTAACAATACAGTAGCAAATAGCTCTATAGTGCTATAATGAAAAATGGTATTGATAACAGTTGACTTGATTTTCATCCAAAAAACTATTGAATGATGCAATCTTCATCGTATGACACCAGATCCTATTAGTACAGTCTCTGAGGATTACAAATCACCCTCTTATATTAGAGACAACTTCTATAGAATTAACAATACAGTAACAAATAGCTGTAAAGTGTCCAACAAAGATTCGCTCTCCAGGGAAGAGGTAAGGAAGAACAATGGCGGACTGAAGACAGCAGAGCAGAATGCCTCAAGATAAAAACGTAATTTTCAGTATCTGTAAATCTGACAAAATATCAGCACTTCACTCCACATACTTGTATACTCATGGGCAATAACCTTCAATCTGGATAACAACACAAAACAAATGATAAGGCTTGAGAAATGTATCGACCAACATTACCAACACAGTCAATACCAAAACATGTCGGAGAGTAAGCGTGGAGAACCAAATCCCAAAAGAAAACGAAACTCCTCAACTGACAGACAATTTATGYTTTTCACCACCTAGAATGGTAAGTGTAGAAACCGACTTGCTAAAGTCRATAAATTATAAATTGGGCATACTTGAACTATCAGTAAAGATATGAAGGAGTTGTAGGTGAGYCTCGAGATGAGTTACAATGGAAAAAAGAAACAAACAAGCTAAAAGGCACAGTCAATACTATTGAAATGTACGTTAAAGTACTTAAAAAAGAGAACATGTTTGAGACAAAGCCTTATTTGAAAGACAGACTAGATCTATGCAAGATATGATGGTACTTACCGGTATTAAAGAGAATGAGGATGAAGATCCAGAGAGTGTGATGAAAGATTTCCTGGTTAAAGCCATAGAGATCCCAGGCGATACTGTCGACAAAATCAATCTCGAACATGTACAGTACATCGTTTCAGACAGAGAGGACAGCGATACAAGCGGCCAACTGTTGCCAAATTTGCATTCTTTAAGGATAAAATAATGGTTAAACACCTGGGAAAAAGACTCGCTGTCACGAAAATAGGCATGAATGATCCGTTCACGAAGGAAATTGCAGAACGGCCAAAGTTGTACCCACTCTTCAAAGTGAATAGAGTAAAAGGGAAACGTAAAGCTCTCGTAGTTGATAAACTGTACATTGATAACCAACTGTTCCGAGACACCAGAATACCCTGGCTATTGTAACGGCTGTCGTCGGTGGAAGGAGAGGCCCAAAGCGCAGCGTGGTTAGTGTTCATCTTAATTGAATCATAAACCAAAAACTGAACACTTCAAATACAAAACAACAAACGTGAAAACCGAAACAGTTCTATCTGGTGCAGACACACAAAGACTGAAAACAACCACCCCCAAAACACAATAGAACACAGGCTACCTAAATATGGTTCCCAATCAGAGACAATGACTAACACCTGCCTCTGATTGAGAACCATATCAGGCCAAACGAGAAACCCCACATAGAAACCGAAAACATAGATAATACCCACCCAACTCACGCCCTGACCACACTAAAACAAAGAAAATACAAAAGAACTATGGTCAGAACGTGACAGCTATTCTAAATAATACAAAGTCCCCATAGAGGAGTCGAATAATGGAAYACCCAACAACCATGGTAGGGATTGTAATAAAAAACATGAAAACAATCAAATACAACAATTGATAAATAAATAAACTACAAATACACTACACCATTCAAAATAGGGAATGTTGTAAAATAATTAGTATTTGACTTTCTATTTATAGTATTTATAAATAGACAACAGACAGCATTAGAAGAAAGGACAATGATTGAAATAATACATCTTCAAACATAAGGAACTGGAACACAAGTACTCAAAAGCCCGAAATAAGGTAGGAATCAACATGGTAGAGATAAAAACAGAGGACATAGAAGGCACAGTATGTCGGGGGAGTGTGGTTGTAATGGAAGATGGGGTGTGTGCCAGACCCCATGTGTGTTTGCGAGCAGGATTTGTGACAGAGAGCGGTTAAGATTTTRTGCAGATATGGGATATACTTTTAAAAATCAATTACAAATATAGTCTATTTATTTATTGTCCTATCATGATGGAACGGTCCCCAACCCTATACCCTAGACACCCACCTGAGCGATTGCAAATGCTTTTGGCTGTTAATCTGCTTCTGTTTTGTAGATGGCACTGTGTGTTCTTTTTAAAGGATGGATCCTATTCTCTCAAAGGCGAATAGGATCCAGGTGGACAGAGGTGGAGCAGGTGGACAGAGGTGGTCTGCCAGTCACTGGGACAACAACACAATTTGGGATGGGGGGAGGTTTTAGCAGGTGGAAACTGTAGAGAAAAATTKGAGGTTTACTCAGTAGCAATGCAAACATCATGGTACAGCAATATGGACACTATCATCATGGTACTTTTTAATGGTAAGTTTACAAACATGTATAATGGTAAATAGAATTGACACTCATTATGGTAAATGGTGAAATAAGTATAGCTAGTTATAATTGTAATAGCTTAGCAGATAATAAGAAAAAACGATCAGTATGTACCTGGCTAAAAGTGAAGGAATATAATATCTATCATTTACAACTCATTCAACAATTTTAGATGAAGATGTGTGGGAAAAGGACTATACAGTGCATTCAGAAAGTACTCAGAATCCTAAACTTCTTCCACATTTTGTTAAGTTAAAGCCTTATTCTAAAATTGATACATTTTTAAATGTTCCTCATCAATACCCCATAATGACAAAGCGAAAACAGATGTTACATTTTTTTTTGCAAATGAATTAGAAATAAAAAAACAGAAACCTTATTTACATACAGTACCAATCAAAAGTTTGGACACACCTACTCATTCAAGAGTTTATTTATTTGTACTATTTTCTACATTGTAGAATAATAGTGAAGACATCAAAACTATGAAAGAACACATGGAATCATGTAGTAACCAAACTTTTGACTGGTACTGTAAGTATTCAGACCCTTGGCTATGAGACTCGAAATTGAGCATCCTGTTCCCATTGATCATCCTTGAGATGTTTCTACAACTTGATTAGAGTACACCTGTGGTAAATTCAATTGATTAGACATGATTTGGAAAAGGCACACCTGTCTATATAAAGTCCCACAGTTGACAGTGCATGTCAGAGCAAAAACCAAGCCATGAGGTCGAAGGAATTGTCCGTAGAGCTCCGAGGCAGGATTGTGTCGGAGCACAAATCTGGGGAAGGGTACCAAAAAATGTCTGCATCGTTGAAGGTCCCCAAGAACACAGTGGCCTCCATCATTCTTCARTGGAATAAGTWTGGAACCACCAAGACTCTTCCTAGAGCTGGCCGCCCAGCCAAACTGAGCAATCAGGGGAGAAGGGCCTTGATCTTGGAGGTGACCAAGAACCTGATGGTCACTCTGACAGAGCTCCAGAGTTCCACTGTGGAGATGGGAGAACATTCCAGAAGGACAACCATATCTGCAGCACTCCACCAATCAGGCCTTTATGGTAGAGTGGCCAGACAGAAACCACTCATCAGTATAAGGCCCGCTTGGAGTTTGCCAAAAGGCATCTAAAGGACTCTCAGACCATGAGAAACAAGATTCTCTGGTCTGATGAAACCAAGGTTGAACTCTTTGGCCTGAATGCCAATCATCACATCTGGAGGAAACCTGGAACCATCCCTACGGTGAAGCATGGTGGTGGCAGCATCATGCTGTGGGCATGTTTTTCAGCGGTAAGGACTGGGAGAATAGTCAGGATCGAGGAAAAGATAAATGGAGCAAAGTAAAGAGAGATCCTTGATGGGGTATTGTGTGTAGACTCATAAGGGGGAAAMAACKATTTAATACATTTTAGAAATTATTGCTATTCAATGAAGATCCCTCCTTCATTYCGCTCTCATCAACCTTTTTTGCCTCGATGTGTGAATCTGGGCCAGCAATAGGATACTTTGTTTTCATAGAGGTGCTGGAACACAATTCCCCAAGTGCCTGTATGGCGTCCCAGACAGCCCAGGCCYAAATCAGCACGGATTTTGACCTGCAGTCACCCAATCACCGCTCTTATGCTGTTGACTAAATACGTGGACTATGTAGGCTGGAATACGCCCCTAGCTGAAAAGTGGGGTAACGGCATAATTCAGAACATGGGCCATTCTTACTGTATTATCCTGTACACCAAGTCAGAACCATAGAATAATAAGGAGGCATATAAGCAGACAAAGAGAGCTCTTACAATATTCAATGATGGCATTTCTCTAAAACAGGCTATAGGCTACATGTGCACTACCAAGTCAGAACAGTAGGCTAAGTTCTGAGGGGGAAGGGACCAAATTATTAGGGTAAGGCACATGGGCTACTAATAGCTTACTACACAACATACACTTAGTATTACTTTCTTAGCTACAGTATACATATCTTCCTGGCATATTACATAATTTATGCAGCAGCATGCAGCATACTCTGGAAAAAAGTTTGAATCATGACGTCAGTGATCTTCAGGTCGGGCTCTAAAAAGAGGCCTGAGTTCCCAACTTGGAATTCCAAGTTGGATGACGGTTCAAAAAACGTATGTTCCCAGTTGTCTTGAACTCATTGAAGTCTGAGATTTCCCAGTTCCGATTTTCCAGTTGTTTTGAATGCGGCAGAAGTCATTCTGGATAGACAGCATGGCCAATGTATTCAACCTTTTCTAGTCCATGTGGTTGCGTGTGAATGTTGATACTATTTAGCTTGGAAAAGAGACTCTTTCAGACAGATATTTTAAATCCTTAAACCCAGACTTGGACCTCACACCCTCTCCACCGAATAGCAGCCAAGGGAAGTAAAATAGTGATTGCTTTGCAACTCTTGCAGTTAGCCATTGATTCCTTCCAAACCACTCATGGTAGAATTTGCTTTTCCAACTTGTTGTGTAATGTTTATGTCCAATGTCCGATGAGCCCCGATACGTTTTATCTATAATTTCTCTTCATATAAAAGGATTGAAAAGGATTTGCCAGTAGATTGTCGACGTGATTCATCATGATGACTGCTTGCTAGGCAAGATTTTGAGAGTATAATATTGACATGATCAGTCCAATCAAAGCTATGGTAGATATAATGTGATTTTAAGTCATTTTATTTATGGCCAATGAGGGATGGGCACTTCTAATGTAAATCTATGGCAGCACCCAAGGGGGCTTGAATTGCCTAGCTCTCCCTGTACATTATGCGGTGAAGTAGTGTCCCTATGAGTGACAGAACACTGAGCCAATCAGCGGCGCAACTAGAGAGGATTACAATGCCTATGCTCTGTATTTTCCGCTGGCTGCCCCTCAACCACAGAAAGCACTGAGCTAGGCTGAAACACCTGTATTTTGGAGCTGCCTTACTCAAGTAAGCAAAAAAGAGATCATGTTTTGCTTAATTTGGCTTTATTTGCTCAATAAATGTGTTTTTACATTGTTTGCAAACTGATATGACACAAATGAATGCCAAAATAACATGCAAAACAGGCAACAATATATATGTATTTATTATTATTATTTTTATTTTAGCTGAACAGGTGGGGCTCCAAACCTGCCCTGAATGACGGGTCACCGCTGAGTATGTTCAATAGGAAAACGCACTAAACATTGTGCAATATGAATAAGTTGATTGTTATAATTATAATAACAATATTATTAATATAATAATATTAATATTGTTATTTGTATTACTGTTGTTACCATAATAACTATTTAACTTCCATAATAAGTAACTATCTAATTACTTTTAATGCTGGTAACAATAATGTCAATGCTATAAATATAATTTTTGCTAAAACGGTGATTAACTTTTGTTTATTTCTTCATACTGTAAAAAACAAACAACAACAAAAAACAGTCTGCTCATATTTCCTCATAAAATATGACGAATTTCGACCATTTATTTATTTTTTTACCATCTTCATTGCGGGACTCTTACTTTGAAGGGAAATCGCCGAGGTCCGGACTTATTGTTGCTAGGGTGTCTTTTTCCCCCAAAGTAGGGTTAACCAAAACC
>NC_036858.1:19867388-19886954 GCF_002910315.2 Salvelinus sp. IW2-2015
CCGAAAAAAAGTTTGAATCATGACGTCAGTGATTCTCAGGTCGGAGCTCTAAAAGAGGCCTGAGTTCCCAACTTGGAATTCCAAGTTGGATGACGGTTCAAAAAACGTATGTTCCCAGTTGTCTTGAACTCATTGAAGTCTGAGATTTCCCAGTTCCGATTTTCCAGTTGTTTTGAATGCGGCAGAAGTCATTCTGGATAGACAGCATGGCCATAGTATTCAACCTTTTCTAGTCCATGCTGCGTTGCCAGAGTATGCTGCATGCTGCTGCATAAATTATGTAATATGCCAGGAAGATATGTATACTGTAGCTAAGAAAGTAATACTAAGTGTATGTTGTGTAGTAAGCTATTAGTAGCCCATGTGCCTTACCCTAATAATTTGGTCCCTTCCCCCCTCAGAACTTAGCCTACTGTTCTGACTTGGTAGTGCACATGTAGCCTATAGCCTGTTTTAGAGAAATGCCATCATTGAATATTGTAAGAGCTCTCTTTGTCTGCTTATATGCCTCCTTTATTTATTCTATGGTTCTGACTTGGTGTACAGGGATAATACAGTAAGAATGGCCCATGTTCTGAATTATGCCGYTGTACGTTTAAAAAGTATTGAACAAATAGCTATATTGACTAAGTCCATCTTAGCTCGCTCATGAATGTCTTTATCGAAATTACAGATTGCCTCTTATTTACTCATTCTTCCCTTATGGCATAGTTTGTACATCTCAATTGTTATAGGCCCATTTCTTATATAGGTCTATCTCATTAGTATCTTATTCATAATTTTAGGCAATGTTGGAATGATTTCATTGTTTTGTGTCACGCCCTGACCTTAGTTATCTATGTTTTCTGTATTATTTTGGTCAGGTCAGGGTGTGACGAGGGTGGGTATGCGTGTTTTTGTATTGTCTAGGGTTTTTGTATGTCTAGGGGTGTTTGTTAGTGTAGGCATATTGTAGGTCTATGGTGGCCTGAATTGGTTCCCAATCAGAGGCAGCTGTTTATCGTTGTCTCTGATTGGGGATCCTATTTAGGTTGCCATTTTCCCTTTTGGTTTCGTGGGTTCTTGTCTATGTGTAGTTGCCTGTCAGCACTCATTTGTATAGCGGTTCGTTTGTTCAGTGTTCATTCGTTTAAATAAATAGAATGTACGCATACCACGCTGCGCCTTGGTCTCCTCAATACGACGAACGTGACAGTTTTGCTTACTTTGTGCATTATAATTAGCTCATGTACTTTTCTTGACGAGGAGATACTAAATAATGTTGTTGGGTCTGTAACCRTGTTTGCCAGTTACAGTCTCTTCCCATTCAAATGTTTCTATTTTAACTAAAAGTTCAGTAATAGACCCATGTAATTCCAGTTGATATTGCGAGGGTTGTTTTGTTATGGTTTTTAAAACGGCAGTAAATGAGGCTGAATGAACTGTTTTGCTGCCAGACAAAGCTCTGCTGATAGCCAGGTGTGGCATTGGTAAGGATTCACTTCATGGTGCTGAAAGGAAAGCTCTGCTGTTGGGACAGCTTTATGTAGGCTCTAACAGTTTTTGGGCACCATTTGTCACCGTTATAGTGCAATTAATGTATTGTTCAGTATTTTGTAGTGGCTTTGCTKGCATRCAACCCCCTGAAAATGTTGAGTTTGCCCCACGAAGATTTACATGTTAAAATTGCCACTGGACATACTACAGTGTCTTCAGAAAGTATTCACACGTTTGCCACATTTTGTTGTGTTACAGCCTGAATTGAAAATGGATTAAATTGAGATTTTGTGTCACTGGCGTACAAACAATACCCATAATGTCAAAGTGGAATTATGGTTTTAGACATTTTTTAAATGAATTATAAATGAAAGCTGAAATATCTTGAGTCAATAAGTATTCAACCCATTTGTTATGGCAGTCTAAATAAGTTGTATGGACTGTTTAACATGATTTTTTTTTATGACTACCTCATCTCTGTACCCCGACACACACATCTGTAAGGTCTCTCAGTCGAACAGTGAATTTCAAACACAGATTCAACCACAAAGACCACATTTTTGGTACTTTGTGTCTCAGTAAAAGCGGAGTCCATTCTACTCAGAGCACTTCTAGTTTCCATGTCCACAGTTTACACCCAGAGGAATATCGCTGCTCATTTTGCAGCTCCTCTTGATGTAAACTCTGGATTTGGATACTAGAGGCCTCCTGAGTAGAATGGACCAAACTTTTACTGCGACACGAGATACAGAAAATTGTAAGGTGCAATATACACTGCTCAAAAAAATAAAGGGAACACTTAAACAACACAATGTAACTCCAAGTCAATCACACTTCTGTGAAATCAAACTGTCCACTTAGGAAGCAACACTGATTGACAATAAATTTCACATGCTGTTGTGCAAATGGAATAGACAAAGGTGGAATTATAGGCAATTAGCAAGACACCCCAATAAAGGAGTGGTTCTGCAGGTGGTGACCACAGACCAGTTCCTATGCTTCCTGGCTGATGTTTTGGTCACTTTTGAATGCTGGCGGTGCTTTCACTCTTGGTAGCATGAGACGGAGTCTACAACCCACACAAGTGGCTCAGGTAGTGCAGCTCATCCAGGATGCACATCAATGCGAGCTGTGGCAAGAATGTTTGCTGTGTCTGTCAGCGTAGTGTCCAGAGCATGGAGGCGCACCAGGACAGGCCAGTACATCAGGAGACATGGAGGAGGCCGTAGGAGGGCAACAACCAGCAGCAGGACCGCTACCTCTGCCTTTGTGCAAGGAGGAGCAGGTGGAGCACTGCCAGAGCCCTGCAAAATGACCTCCAGCAGGCCACAAATGTGCATGTGTCCGCTCAAACGGTCAGAAACAGACTCCATGAGGGTGGTATGAGGGCCGCACGTCCACAGGTGGGGGTTGTGCTTACAGCCCAACACCGTGCAGGACGTTTGGCATTTGCCAGAGATAACAAAGATTGGCAAATTCGCCACTTCGCGCCCTGTGCTCTTCACAGATGAAAGCAGGTTCACACTGAGCACATGAGCACATGTGACAGACGTGACAGTCTGGAGAGCCGTGGAGAACGTTCTGCTGCCTGCAACATCCTCCAGCATGACACGCGTTTGGCGGTGGGTCAGTCATGTGTGTGGGGTAGCATTTCTTTGGGGGGCCGCACAGCCCTCCATGTGCTCGCCAGAGGTAGCCTGACTGCCATTAGGTACCGAGATGAGATCTCAGACCCCTTGTAGACCATATGCTGGTGCGGTTGGCCCTGGGTTCCTCCTAATGCAAGACAATGCTAGACCTCATGTGGCTGGAGTGTGTCAGCAGTTTCGCAAGAGGAAGGCATTGATGCTATGGACCGCCCATTCCCCAGACCTGAATCCAATTGAGCACATCTGGGACATCATGTCTCGCTCCATCCACCAACGCCACGTTGCACCACAGACTGTACAGGAGTTGGCGGATGCTTTAGTCCAGGTCTGGGAGGAGATCCCTCAGGAGACCATCCGCCACCTCATCAGGAGCATGCCCAGGCGTTGTAGGGAGGTCATACAGGCACGTGGAGGCCACACACACTACTGAGCCTCATTGACTTGTTTAAGGACAATACATCAAGTTGGCATCAGCCTGTAGTGTGAGTTTACCACCCCACCCACCCAGGCCAAAAAAAAATAAAAACCCCAAAACAAAAACAAAAAAGTTTTCCACTTTAATTTTGAGTGTGACTCCAAATCCAGACCTCCATGGGTTGATACATTTGATTTCCATTGATCATTTTTGTGTGATTTTTTTGTCAGCACATTCAACTATGTAAAGAAAAAAGTATTTAATAAGAATATTTCATTCATTCAGATCTAGGATGTGTTATTTTAGTGTTCCCTTTATTTTTTTGAGCAGTGTATATGCCCAATATGAGAAAACGATTGGATTTAGGCTGATAGGTATAAATGAGAAGCTGAGGGCCTTAAAATGAGTAGCTACGCTCCTCTGGATATTAACTCTGGATTTAGAAGCTAGAAGTGTTCCTGAGTATAATGGACACCCCTTTCACTGCAACACAGAAACGTGTGTAAGTGCAATAAATGATAGGAGTACACACACAAAACAGATTGTTGACCGTTTTGGCTTGAACAAAAAAAACGTATCTTATAGAAATACTTTTACTCGATAACTAGTAGAAAATACATCGATAATTGTGCGTCATTTTCAACCCAATTATTACACACGATGGGACTCTTATTCTGAAGGATTCCAAAAATCCCTGACCCGGAACAATTGATTTATTATTGGTTTGTGACGACCACTCAACAGCGCTCTGATCGAGTGAAGCTTACACCGAGAGGTGGTGAGCGACTGCGGCTTTTCATCCCGAAACCTGAAGAAAATACCATTTAAAAAGCTTATGACCAGTATACTAGCATCACAACTGAGATTCTAAGGTTTAACCTTCAAGAAGAATACGTCAAATTGACCTAAAGAAGCAAKTAATCCAGACAGGGAAGCTACCAAGCGAATGTCCAAGAGACTGCCAGCTAGCTAACGTAGCTAGMTTGGATCAGTAGAATCCTCAACCACGATCTGGTGTGAAAACATTGCTATTTTGTATCGACTTATTCTCTGTTTAGCAACAAAGTAGCYCGCCAGGGAATACAATCAGAAACCAAGGTATATTTTAATGTCGGGCCGCCTTACTGTATGTAGCTTTCCAGTTTGCGATGCCAATTACTATTAGCGTTAGTTAGCATGGTAGTTCTCAGTCATTGAGATTAATACAGGCTAAACGAATTATTTGGGACTCCCTAAAAACACTCAACTGAGATACAGCTACGACCGGAAGTGACCATAGGTAGCAGGTTAGGAGAGCATTTTCGCTAACCCTTTTTCCTAACATTAACCGATCTAGTTAAGTATACTAACATTCAACGTTAATTCTCCAAACATGCTGCTTGAGTTCTCCTAACCTGCTACGAAAAAGTAACTTCCCGTTGTAGGTGTATCAAATTGTCTCCAATTATTTGCTCGAATAATATTTAGTTTTGTAACTTGATTTTGTGAAAGCTTGCTGCTTGGCCATGTTGAAACAACAGCCCAGTTCCGGTGGGCGAAAAACCTCCAACTGGACTCCGGGCCCTGTCAGTATGTCTTCCACAGCCAGTGGGATCAACAACAGAGCACAGGTTGGGAGGTGAGTGAAATTAGGATGTCCAGATAGGAAAGGCTGGTGATTTTAATCATGGCTTCAAGGCCTACCGGTCAAAGCATGTGTAGCTTGTTGTGGTGGGAAATGGGATTTTGTTGATGGGCCTGTGAAAATATATTGTGCGTGATTGTAGTACTTATGGAAGCTATTTCACGGCACCAAGAAAATATGTCATCTATCAGTAGACAAGAGGTTACTACATGCCACGCCCACTATGCCACACCCACTGTGCTGCTAGCGCTGTCTCTGGTCCACACTCCAGCACAGTAGGTGGCGGYAATGTACCAATWACGTTGGATGYCACCCACTGAAAACCMGACCAAAGGAGGCTGCTAGCTAGCTAGGGGACACCGGTGCACTATGGGAGACTCTCAATTGCCTACTCCTCGCATCCTCTGTCCTTTATCCTTGCTTCTTTCTCAAAACCGATTGGATGAGAAAGCCAGAGGTCCCTCCTCCCTGACCACCTTCAATGGGTTTTGAGAAGGTGAGGAGAGACACAAGGAGTATGAAATTGAGATTCTCCCAGTGTCTTTTGCCCCTGCCTGCCGAACACTGCTTTCTGTTAACATTACTTAGAGGGAAGTAGCTAGYTAGCAGCCTCAATGGCAGTGGGCGCTGGATGTAGTGACAAGTAGTGGGCACGGCATGTAGTAACCGCGGTCCGCAGATGGAGTTGTGACATAGTGAGTTGTTATTGTGAGATACGTTTAGGCGATCTGTATCACCTGAATCCAATGTGTACTTTGCGTCAGGCCCGCCTCAACTTCCAAGGATAACCTTATGTATAGCCTTTAGTCAATCACAGAGGGAGTTATTGTTCCAGTTTTGTTGATGTGAGTTGGTGCATGTTAATTGACTTCTGTTTGACATCAGATTTAATTCATTAATTCAATTAAATCCATTAAAGGAGCAATCTAGTGTTGGTACATCACATTTTTATACAGGATAGCTATTGTTTCTTGAAGTATGGAAGCCTGTTCCTGCCACTCCCCCCAAAAAACAAATCTGACTTACTGTGAGATGGTACTGTAAGTCAYAGAATTTGGCATTTTTGAACACCTGTAACTGCCATTTCCTGCAATCTACAGCAAAAAATATATACAGTGTTAGGGTGTGGTGCTTGGCCTTAAATGGTKACAAATAAAAACAATTGTATTTATGTTTTTACATAGTGGCGCAGCTAGTCCACAAGGTGGTGCAGTGCCCCTCTTACAGTCTTTGGGGAGAACCCTGCAATARCTGTATATTAAAGGTCCTGAACAGTGGAAATCATGTATTCTGTCAAATTGGATGATACTTGGATAAAACCAGTTGAAATAAGGGTTACCTAAGTATGAACAATGACTGTAGCTGGTACTTTGATTAAGTTTCTGGTCCCCTCCCCCATGTCAAACACTTGGAATCAGGAGGTAGGCATTACCATCGATTTTAAATGTACACCAATGGTAGCGTGTTATCATCTTTACTAATGTAAGTATGTACCGCCTTGAAGGAAAATTCCACCGAAAACCACTCATTCCTATAATTTAGTTTTACGTAACTCTAATATGTAAAGAACAATATTTTTGTCAACAAATGTTTCCTGTTGTCGTTATAATAAAGTTGGAAGCGACGTGAAAATCGTTGTGGAAATCTGTTAAACCCTCTTTTAAATGTCACATTTCTCGACGTAGGAATATCACAGAAATATGATCAATGGCTTATTCAAGAGAAGACAACCTCCTGCATTATGACATAGGCTAGCATTGAAATCTGACATGTATGATAGATGTTTTCGCAATCTAAAAGTCGTATTCCTATTAACTTTCAGCGTAGTGAGAGCGGCTTTATTGCAATGCGACGTCATGCTGGCCAAATGTATGCCTGCTTGAACGGAAATAGCTCAAATACACATGGCAACATGAAATGACCCAGGTAATCGAAAGAACATCACTCAGAGATGCACAAAAACAATATAACATTCAAAATGGGTGAAWCTTTATTTTTAAACCGTCATCACGTGTGCCTACACCTTGCTTTGGCTTTGTTTACAAAGATACTGGTAACCTTTCATCMGTGGTGTGACTGTTAGCTAGCAAGCTACTTACCAGCATGCCGGCGAAAGCACACTGTGCTGTGACTGGATGCCAGAGTGTAAATTTAACGTTACACTATTTTCTGAAGAAATCCACCAGCAGTCTGCTTTTCATTTTGGGTGGACAGGCTGCACTGAATTACAGTCGTGTGTACATTTAGCGCAAAGTTGCTTCATCAATTCGGGAGAACGTTTGATGGGTCTTACCAGGAAGCTAATACGGATGCTGTTAAWATGTCACTTTCCAGCTCCTCTTTCCAGCTCCATCCGCAGCAGGAAGGCTGTCATACAAAATCAGATTTCCCAAAGCAACATAGACAGGCTCCTGGATCTCCTCTTCAACGAGGCCACCCTTGATCCAGCGCCAAATGTGGGGAAGCTGTGCGAGCTGTCCATCCCAGGACCCCTGTCTGCCCAGTGTGAGGCCTGACAAGTAGGAGGCCATAGCTGGATTTGTCTCCCACTTCAATACCCACCTGCTTCAARATGTCTACTATTATCGACTACAGCTCGGCCTTCTATACCACAGTGCCCGATAAGCTCATTAGAAAGCTCACGGCCCTGGGTCTGAATTCCTCCCTATGCAACTGGATCCTGGACTTCCCGAAGGCYMGCCCCATGGTGGTGAAGGTAGGCAACATTACCTCCTCGACACTGGTTCTCAACATGGGGGMCCAACAAGGGTGCGTCCTCAGTCCCCTCCTGTATTCCCTGTATACCCACATCTGCGTAGACTCACACAGTTACAACTCCATCGTCAAGTTCGCTGATGAAACAACAGTAGTAGGCTTGGTTGCCAAAAATGACGCCTACAGGGAGGAGGTGGGCACTCTAAAGGCGTGGTGCCAGGTAAACAACCTATCCCTTAACGGTAGCAAAATAAAGGAGCTGATTGTGGACTTCAGGAGGACCCAGGCTGGTCATGCCCCCATCTTCATCAACGGGGCTGCTGTGGAGATGGTAAATAACTCTACCTCCACGGATCGCAAGGCTCTTCAGAGGGTGATACAGTTGAAGAAGGAAGTTTACATACACTTAGTGGTAACAGTATAACTTTAAACCGTCCCTCGCCCGACCCGGGCGCGAACCAGGGACCCTCTGCACACATCAACAACGGTCACCCACGAAGCATCGTTACCCATCGCGCCACAAAGGCCGCGGCCCTTGCAGAGCAAGGGGAAACCCTACTTCAGGTCTCAGAGCAAGTGACGTAACCGATTGAAATGCTATTAGCGCGTACCCGCTAACTAGCTAGCCATTTCACATCCGTTACACTCACCCCCCTTTCAACCTCCTCCTTTTCCGCAGCAACCAGTGATCCGGGTCAACAAGCATCAATGTAACAGTATAACTTTAACCGTCCCCTCGCCCCGACCACAGGCGCGAACCAGGGACCCTCTGCACACATCAACAACGGTCGCCACGAAGCATCGTTACCCATCGCTCCACAAAGGCCACGGCCCTTGCAGAGCAAGGGGAACCCTACTTCAGGTCTCAGAGCAAGTGACGTAACCGATTGAATGCTATTAGCGTGTACCCGCTAACTAGCTGCCATTCACATCCGTTACATTAGCCAAATACATTAAAACTCAGTTTTTCACAATTCCTGACGTTTAATCCAAGTAAAAATTCCCTGTCTTAGGTCAGTTAGATCACCACTTTATTTTAAGAATGTTACATTTCTGAATAATAGTAGTGATTTTATTATTATTATAATAAATTTATTTTTATTTATTTATTTCATCGCATTCCCAGTGGGTCAGAAGTTTACAAACTCAATTAGTATTTGGTAGCATTGCCTTTAAATTGTTTAACTTGGGTCAACTGTTTCAGGTAGCCTTCCACAAGCTTCCACAATAAGTGGGGTGAATTTTGGCCCATTCCTCTGACAGAGCTGGTGTAACCGAGTCAGGTTTGTAGGCCTCCTTGCTCGCACATGCTTTTTCAGTTCTGCCCAGAAATGTTTCTATAGGATTGAGGTCAGGGCTTTGTGATGGTCACTCTAATACCTTGACTTTGTTGTCCTTATGCCATTTCGCCACAACTTTGGAAGTATGCTTGGGGTCATTGTCCATTTGGAAGACCCATTTGCGACCAAGCTTTAACTTCCTGACTCATGTCTTGATGTTGCTTCAATATATCCACCAAATTTTCCTGCCTCATGATGCCATCTGTTTTGTGACGTGCACCAGTCCCTCCTACATCAAAGCACCTCCACAACATGATGCTGACACCCCGTGCTTACGGTTGGGATGGTGTTCTTCAGCTTTCAAGCATCCCCCTTTTTTCCTCCAAACATACGATGGTCATTATGGCCAAACAGTTCCATTTTTGTTTCATCAGACCAGAGGACATTTCTCCAAAAAGTACGATCTTTGTCCCCATGTGCAGTTGCAAACCGTAGTCTGGCTTTTTATGGCAGTTTTGGAGCAGTGGCTTCTTCCTTGCTGAGCGCCTTTCAGGTTATGTCGATATAGGACTTGTTTTACTTTGGATATAGTTACTGTTGTACCTGTTTCCTCCAGCATCTTCACGGTCCTTTGCTGTTGTTCTGAGATTGATTTGCACGTTTCGCACCAAAGTATGAACGCGTCTCCTTCCTGAGCGGTATAACGGCTGTGTGGTCCCATGGTGTTTTACTTGTGTACTATTGTTTGTACAGATGAACGTGGTACCTTCAGGCGTTTGGAAATTGCTCCCAAGGATGAACCAGACTTGTGGAGGTCTACAATTTGTTTTCTGAGGTCTTGGCTGATTTCTTTTGAACACCAGGTGTCGCAGGAAGGCCAAGAAGATCATCAGGAACCCCAGCCACCCAAGCCATGCCCTTGTCTSCCTGCTTCAATCACTCTGACGCGGGCAGTACAGTAGCATCATGGCAAATTAAGGCTGGCCATTCTGCAGTCTGATGGTATAARCTATTGGCCATCACTGGTCAGCTACCACTCCACCCTCCCCGCTGATACACACCCTATGGACATTCACCCTCAACGGTCACTYACTTTACCTGCTTCTCCCCTATGGACATTCTCTCTCCTGCTGCCCCCTATGGCATTTTACTCTGCACCCACCCCAATGACATTCATCACTGTTGCAGTTGTGACGATGTGTATTACTTTATTTTTGTATTTTATTTATTTCACTTGATCCCCACACCCCCTCAATGGTTATGTTGCTCCYCCTAAGATCGTTGCCCCCCACCCCCTCAAGTCTTTACTCTGCCTTCATCCCAATGGACATTTTATTTATTCAACACTGCCATAGTTTTGTATGTTGTGCTATTTCTATTGTTTTTATTACCATATTCATTTTATTCCACTTAGACTTGCATGTTGGAGCTTGAAGCCTAAGATTTTCAATGTACCCTGCAATCACACATGCAACCCTGTACATGTGTCATCCCATGTAAACCATCTCTCTCTCCCACAATGGAAATAAGTCCCAGACTTTCAATCAATCAATCAATCAATTTTATTTTATATAGCCCTTCGTACATCAGCTAATATCTCGAAGTGCTGTACAGACACCCAGCCTAAAACCCCAAACAGCTAGTAATGCAGGTGTAGAAGCACACTTTATTGTGTGTTATCCTCAGATTTTATTCATGTGCATGTATGGCTTTTAAGTTTGATGTGTGCTTGTTTTTTTTAAATGGTCGAATTAATAAACTAAACCTAAACTCCTTGGTGAGGATCAAAAGGACCCATCAGCTAGGCCAATGGCTGACAGACAGCCAAACTCTCTCGCTCTCTCCTGGGGGAGTTGACTTAACAACCGGATCGTAAATACCTGGCAGAAACTCTCCATTTGGCTCTGCAGTATTGAGAATGGAATGTCTGAGTACAACAGAGAGACTTTGCGAAAACTTCAAACAATGAACATTGGGACAATATATTTCAATATCCAAATGTTGGGAAATATGACAGATGGAATATGGAAAATTTGTCTATTTTGTGATGTCATTAAACTTATCAGAAATAAGTTATAATGGAAACATTGTAACTAAGAGCTTTCACAATGTGTATATCAGATTTACATGTAAATGTTGTACAACTTGTATGAATAAATATAGCAATGTGATTTTATCCTTCTAAATGAGAATWGTTTTTCTTGTAAAACTTGTGCCAATCAGTAGCCACTTCCATGTGAGCTCAGAGTTCGTGTCAACATGATGGAACCGCCTTTCTGGCCAGAGTGCTTAAAAGGACTTGTAACAAAATKTACAGTAGACCAAGCAGGTGTACGGTGTAAGCCGGATGTCATGAAATGGTTAAAACTACAAGACCAGAAAATGGTAAGACCTTCAAACTCTTGACGAGTGAAGACGTTGAAGACTAGACCAAAACATTCCAAGTYTGCAGCTGGTATGTAAAGTAGTCTAGGACAGTTGACCAAGACGAGAGGGAAGGACAAATCTCTCTCACCATCATTGATACCTCGGAGGTATCTACTCTAACGGACAGGGGGAAKTGCAGATCCCACTGTGCACCTTTGACTATCCATYCTAACGAACACTCCAAGACCGAKGCCTACAACTAAGGACATTGACCTCTGGTGGACAACTAGAGACTTGCATCGAACTACTCGCCATAAACGGATAGTGGTTTCAACAGAGAGACTACAGAGAAAGACATCTACGTGTAAATATATGTTGCACTTCTAACCCGAATGAGTGGTTGTTAGGGTGCTAAATATTTATATTTACGGTGAGCGTAGTTTCCAAGTGTATGTACGTTAAGTCCACTCTCTTTCTCTCCCCGCTCTTTATCCCCCCCTTCCATTGTGTAACAAGCCGTCATATCGGGTTAGTTCACTTGGGACTTTTCATTTTATGTTCGTAATCGATAACCTATACCTTGTGTGTTTATGTATTTCTGTGTGATTATTTAGTTAGGCTTAATTATTTATTTACTAACTATTTGTGAATTGCTGATTCATCACTCAGGCTAGGTTTGTTGCGGATTAAGATATTTGTGACGTTCAGAATGAGACAGGTAATAATTGACTGTATTGATGTAAGAGATCTATGTATCTTTAGAGTTTAAGTCGGGAGATGGGGCACCACGGGAAAAGTTGTTTTAAAGAGTGACTAAGTTCCTAATGAGTTAATTGTTACATGATTACAATTTAATCGAGTAATAATTAAACGGAGTAGGTAATTATTTGATAAATAGCAGTCATCACATTAATGGTAGTCACGACACGTTACTTAAACACTCGGAATCTGAATCCTGCTTGATTGAAGCAGGGTACATGGGTCCCCCTCCCCATCAATCTCTGTAGTTTGTTGAGATTCCAAAAGCCTAAGTAATTCACTTTCACTTGGTTTGATATCACATTTAGTTGCTTCATATTTTTTTTAGGCATTTGGATGGGCAATGAGTGTTATGAATCAATGGTACCGGCAAACTTTAAAGGCCGGGTCCCAATATTAGGCTTATGGCAAAAACATTTTTTTTATGTCAAATGTCTAACCATTTTTTCTCATGAGTGTTCATGTTGATCAATATTTCTGCTATTCTGACCTATTGTAAATGATCAAATAAATATCTGATCAATATATATACAATTCTGAACATATTGTCATTTATAATGCTAATGTAGAGGCACCAATAAAATGTCCAGTACACTTATTGTATGCTGTTTTCATGTACATTCCCTTATGTCTAATCCTGTAAGATGACCCAGGCTTTACTCATTCTTGTGAAGAAGCTTATCAGTGRACTGTATTCTGTAATTAGTTACAAATCAATGGARATGCAATTGTGTATTGCTGCTGTTGGTCTGATATCCAACAGTCCATGATCAGCTCTGTTGACYATGTGAGCATTTTGCAGAGAAGATGGGTTGAGGCATACTATTTAGGCTCGTAATGACATGTGGCCAATTGTTTACCTTGTTACCTGGCAATGAACACAAGGGTGTATCAAAGAGCTGTTAGTCAAGGTGAGCTCATGAATATAAGATCCCTGCCCACTCGGCCTGTTCTTTCAGGCTTCCTGATAGTTAAAGATGACAGAGGGTACAATTTCTTAAATTCAGAGCATTTTAATAGTGTAAAAAAGAATGTCTTACCCCATCAGAACCCAAAGTAAGTTTTGTTTTACTCCATTACGTACTCCATCCATGAGAGTAAGCTATACAGTGTTTGTTTACAATTGCATGGTCTACAAACATTGTATAGCTTAACTTTTTTTTAAATTATTTTGATCTCATGGATGGTCCGTCATTGCCTCCATATGTGAGAGTCCTTGCTTCTATGTATTTGAGAGTGGTTACGTTTCTTCTGCCCCATTTCTCAGCCGTTTACCAAATGAAGTGGCGAGGAGTACGCTTTATTTTTGTTTGAATCCCAGATTGACCCTTTTATAAGTGGTCGACCTGCACGACTATTCAATCAAATTTATTTATAGAGCCCTTTTTACAACAGCAGTTGTCACTAAGTGCTAATACAGAAACCTAGCCTAAAACCTCAGAGCGCAAGCGATGCAAGGGRCTAGGAAAAACTCCCTAGGGAGAAACCTAGAGGGATGAACCAGGCTCTGAGGGGTGGGAAGTCCTCTTCTGACTGGGCCGGGTGGAGATTCTAAGAGTACATGGCCATTAAGGCCAGATCGTTCTTCAAGATGTTTAACCATTCATAGAAGACCAGCAGRGTCAAATAATAATCACAGTGGTTGTAAAGGGCGCAAGAGGTCAGCACCTCAAGAGTTACTGGCAGCTGGCTTTTCATAGCTGAGCATTTAGAGGTCGAGACAGCATGTCCARGGGGGTCAAACTTCCATAGCTGCAGGTAGAACAGCAGAAACTGGATCAGCAGCACGAACAGGTGGACTAGGGACGTGGACAGCCAGGAGTCGTCAGGCAAGGTAGTCCCGAGGCATGGTCTTAGGGCTCAGGTCCTCCAGGAGGGGACAGAGAGATGGGAGMTTTAGAGGGAGCATATCTAAGATCACACAGGACACCAGATAAGACAAGAGAATTACACCAGATATAAGACTGACCCTAGCCCCCCCGGCACATAGACTATTGCAGCATAGATACAGGAGACTGAGATGGGGTGGGGGTCAGGGACACTGTGGCCCCTTCCAATGTTACCCCCAGACAGGGACAACCAGGCAGGATATGACCCCACCCACTTTGGCAAAGCACAGCCCCAACACCACCAAAGGGAAATCAATGGGCCACTAACTTATTACCCAGAGACAAGGCTGAATATCGCTCACAAAGATCTCCCCACCGCACGAGTCCAAGGACAGGAAGGATGGAAGAGCGCGAGCAAGCCAGTGACTCAGCCCAGGTAATATGGTCAGAGGCAGAGAATCCCAGTGAAGACAGGAAAGCCGGCCAGGCAGAGACAACAAGGGTGGTTTGTCACTACAGTGCCTTGCCGTTCGCCTTCGCACCCCTGGGCCAGACTACACTCAGTCATAGGACCTACTGAAGAGATGAGTCTTCAGTAAAGACTTAAAGGTCGAGACCAAGTCTCCAACTCTCACATGGATCACATGGATCATGGATTCAATAAAAATGTAGCTTTATAGGAGAAAGCCCTGCCTCCAGCTGTTTGCTTAGATATTCTGCATCTTGGAATAGGATCCAGTAGACAGCTGGAAGGTTTAGAGRCAATTACTTTTTAAATATTTTTTGCGGTGCAACTGCATCTAGGGTAATACGCAAGGTTTAGGTCCTCGGTTAGGTGGTTAACTGATTTTTGTACTCCCACGTCCTTTGGTAGGTGGAGGGAGTCTGGAAGGGCATTGAGGAATCTTTGGGTTGTTYGAGAATTTATAATGCGGCTTTTGATAATCATGGGTTGGGGTCTAAGCACATTATTTGTTGTGATTGCAAACGTAATAACGTGGTCCGACGATCCAGAATTATGAGGGAAAACATTTATCTATTCCACGGGACAAAACTAGATCCATGGTATGATTKTGGCAATATYTTTTTAATTTCACCTTTATTTAACTAGGTAGGCCAGTTGAGAACAAGTTCTCATTTACAACTGCGACCTGGCCAAGATAAAGCAAAGCAGTGCGAYACAAWCAACACAGAGTTACACATGGAATAAACAAACCTACAGTCAATAACACAATAGAAAAAAGTCTATATACAGTGTGTGCAAATGGCGTAAGGAGGTAAGGCAATAAATAGGCCACAGTAGCAAAGTAATTACAATTTAGCAAATCAACACTGGAGTGATAGATGTGCAGATGATGATGTGCAAGTAGAAATACTGGTGTGCAAAAAAGTAAATAAAAACAATATGGGGATGAGGTAGGTAGATTGGATGGGCTATTTACAGATTGGCTGTGTACAGCTGCAGCGATCGGTAAGCTGCTCAGATAGCTGATGCTTAAAGTTAGTGAGGGAGATAAGTCTCCAACGTCAGCGATTTTTGCAATTCGTTCCAGTCATTTGGCAGCAGAGAACTGGAAGGAAAGACTGCAATGGCGGAGGTGTTGGCTTTGGGGATGACCAGTGAGATATACCTGCTGGAGCGCGTGCTACGGGTGGGTGTTGTTATGGTGACCAGTGAGCTGAGATAAGGCGGAGCTTTACCTAGCAAAKACTTATAGATGACCTGGRGCCAGTGGGTCTGGYGACTAATATGTAGCGAGGGCCAGCCGACAAGAGCATACATGTCGCAGTGGTGGGTGGTATATTGGGCTTTGGTGACAAAACGGATGGCACAGTGATAGACTGCATCCTGTTTGCTGAGTAGAGTGTTGGAGGCTATTTTGTAAATTACATCGCCGAAGTCGAGGATYGGTAGGATAGTCAGTTTTACGAGGGTATGTTTGGCAGCGTGAGTGAAGGATGCTTTGTTGCGAAACAGGAAGCCGATTCTATCGGAAGGAGAAGCATGGAAGGAGAGTTTACAGTCTAGCCAGACACCTAGATGTTTGTAGTTGTCCACATATTCTAAGTCAACTGTCCAGAGTAGTGATGCTAGTCGGGCGGGCGGGTGCGGGCAGCGATCAGTTGAAAAGCATGCATTTAGTTTTACTAGCGTTTAAGAGCAGTTGGAGGCCACGGAAGGAGCGTTGAATGGCATTGAAGCTTGTTTGGAGGTTTGTTAACACAGTGTCCAAAGAAGGGCCAGATGTATATAGAATGGTGTCGTCTGCGTAGAGGTGGATCAGGGAATCACCCGCAGCAAGAGCGACATCGTTGATATATACAGAGAAAAGAGTCGGCCCGAGAATTGAACCCTCTGGTACCCCCATAGACTGCCAGAGGTCCGGACAACAGGCCCTCCGATCTGACACACTGAACTCTGAGAAGTAGTTGGTGAACCAGGCGAGGCAGTCATTTCAGAAACCAAGGCTGTTGAGTTTGCCGATAAGAATACGGTGATTGACAGAGTCGAAAGCCTTGGCCAGGACGATGAAGATGGCTGCACAGTACTGTCTTTTGTCGATGGTGGTTATGTTATCGTTTAGTACCTTGAGCATGGCTGAGGTGACCAGCTCGGAAACCGGATTGCACCGCGGAGAAGGAATGATGGGATTCAGAATGGTCAGTGATCTGTTTGTTAACTTGGCTTTCGAAGACTTGGATGGATATAGGTCTGTAACAGTTTGGGTCCAGAGTGTCTCCCCCCTTTGAAGAGGGGGATGACCGTGGCAGCTTTCCAATCTTTGGGGATCTCGGGCGATTCAAAAGAGGTTGAACTGACTGGTAATAGGGGTTGCAACAATGGCGGCGGATAATTTCAGAAAGAGAGGGTCCAGATTGTCTAGCCCAGCTGATTTGTACGAGTCCAGGTTTTGCATCTCTTTCAGAACATCTGCTATCTGGATTTGGGTGAAGAAGCTGGGGAGGCTTGGGCAAGTATCTGTGGGGGATGTGGAGCTGTTGGCCGGGGTTGGGGTAGCCAGGAGGAAAGCATGGCCAGCCGTAGAGAAATGCTTATTGAAATTCTCGATTGTCGTGGATTTATTGTGGTGACAGTGTTTCCTAGCCTCAGTGCAGTGGGCAGCTGGGAGGAGGTGCTCTTATTCTCCATGGACTTTAGTGTCCCAAAACTTTTTGGAGTTAGAGCTACAGGATGCAAACGTTTGTTTTGAAAAAGCTAGCCTTTGCTTTCCTAACTAACTGCGTGTATTGGTACCTGACTTCCCTGAAAAGTTGCATATCGCGAGGACTATTCGATGCTAGTGCAGTCCACTACAGGATGTTTTTGTGCTGGTCGAGGGCAGTCAGGTCTGGAGTGAACCAAGGGCTGTATCTGTTCTTAGTTCTACATTTTCTGAAAGTGGCATGCTTATTTAAGATGGTGAGGAAATTACTTTTAAAGAACGACCAGGCATCCTCTACTGACGGGATGAGGTCAATATCCTTCCCGGATACCCGGGCCAGGTTGATTAGAAAGGCCTGCTCGCAGAAGTGTTTTAGGGAGCGTTTGACAGTGATGACGGGTGGTCGATTGACCGCGGACCCATAGCGGATACAGGCAGTGAGGCAGTGATCGCTGAGATCCTGATTTGAAAACAGCAGAGGTATATTTGGAGGGCAAGTTGGTCAGGATAAAATCTATGAGGGTGCCCATGTTTACGGATTTAGGGTTGTACCTGGTGGGTTCCTTGAGAATTTGTGTGAGATTGAGGGCATCTAGCTTAGATTGTAGGGCTGCCGGTGTGTTAAGCATATCCCAGTTTAGGTCACCTATCAGAACGAACTCTGAAGATAGATGGGGGGCAATCAATTCACATATGGTGTCCAGGGCTCAGCTGGGAGCTGAGGGGTGTCTATAACAGGYGGCAACAGTGAGAGACTTATTTCTGGAGAGATTCATTTTTAAAATTAGAAGCTCGAACTGTTTGGGCATAGACCTGGAAAGAATGACAGAACTTTGCATGCTATCTCTGCAGTAGTTTACAACTCCTCCCCCTTTGGCAGTTCTATCTTGACCGAAAATGTTGTAGTTGGGGATGGAAATCTCAGAATTTTTGGTGGCCTTCCTAAGCCAGGATTCAGACATGGCAAGGACATCAGGGTTGGCGGAGTGTGCTATAGCAGTGAGTAAAACAAACTTAGGGAGGAGGCTTCTGATGTTAACATGCATGAAACTAAGGCTTTTACGGTTACAGARGTCAAAACATTTGAGCGCCYGGGGACAAGCAGGGCCTGGGTTAACCTCCACATCACCCGAGGAACAGAGGAGGAGTAGGATGAGGGTACGGCTAAAGGCTATCAAAACTGGTTGTTTAGTGTGAGAATAAAAGGAGCAGATTTCTGGGCGTGGTAGGATAGATTCAGGGCATAATGTACAGACGGGTATTGTAGGGTGCGGGTACAGTGGAGGTAAACCTAGGCATTGAGTGACGATAAGAGGTTTTATCTCTGGACGCACTAGTTATGCTGGGTGAGGTCACTGCATGTGTGGGAGGTGGGACAAAAGAGGTATCTGAGGCATGTTGAGTGGGACTAGGTTTCCGCAACTAAAATAATGATAACTATCCTAAACAACAACAACAAAGTCACATGTGTTGATTGGGAGAGCGGAGTCGATGATGGTTCCGAAAGCCTTTTGGAGTGGGTCTGTGGACTTCTCCCTGAATATTGAAGTCACAAGAAATTTCAATTATCTGCCATGACTACAAGATCCGATAGAATTCATTGAACGAGAACGCGGACAATCTTCTGTGCGCCGTAGATGTATATGGCCCAGGAGGCCTGTAAATAGTAGGTATAAAAAGTGATTGGGTAGGCTGCATAGATTTCATGACTAAAGACAAAATAGCAGTTTAAAAAAAAAATATATATAAACATTTGCTTTCACAAATGGTAGCAACACCTCCACTTTTGAGGGATGCGCGGGGGATATGATCACAAGTGTAACCAGGTGGAGAACCGCGGACAATCTTCTGTGCGCCGTAGAATTGGAGCCTTTTCATATRTTGCTATGTGCATACTAGCAAAATTAAACAGCATATTGGGATTGAGAACAATGAGGCGGATGCAGTAGAGACAAGCAACAGCTCTTGCTTTAAACCCTATTAGGACGGGATTATTTTTATTGGGGGTGGTCGGGTAATGTAATTATGTGCTCAAGCGCAAAACGCCACGTCTGTCATTTTAATCCCGTCCGAATCTGCAATGTCAGTAATTTGTACATGGCAGGAGAGTAACAGTTCTAGGCAGAATAACCCACTTTTTTGTGGGCGAACTCCAAAGTCCTCTGATTTAATATTAGTCCCGTGTGAATCGACATCCCTGTGTTTTGAGAGTAATATCTGAGTTTGACAGGTGTTGCTCACGGTTTGAGCAAGAAAACAATAACTGATTTGATACATTGAAGTGCTGC
>NC_036858.1:19888415-19902264 GCF_002910315.2 Salvelinus sp. IW2-2015
ATGCACACCCGTTACTGGAAGATCGACCCTCGGCGCTTGCTGGACTTTCTTGGGCGCCTGAAGCTCTTTCACAACAATTGAACCACTCTCCTTGAAGTTCTTGATGATCCGACAAATTGTTGATTTAGGTGCAATCTTACTGGCAGCAATATCCTTGCCTGTGAAGCCCTTTTGTGCAAAGCAATGATGACGGCATGTGTTTCCTTGCAGGTAACCATGGTTGACAGAGGAAGAACAATGATTCCAAGCACCACCTCCTTTTGAAGGCTTCCAGTCTGCTATTCAGACTCAATCAGCATGACAGAGTGATTCCCAGCCTTGTCCCGTCCAACACTCACACCTGTGTTAACGAGAGAATCACTGACATGATGTCAGCTGGTCCTTTTGTGGCAGGGCTGAAATGCAGTGGAAATGTTTTTTGGGGATTCAGTTCATTTGCATGGCAAAGAGGGACTTTGCAATTCATCTGATCACTATTTCATAACATTCTGGAGTATATGCAAATTGCCATCATACAAACTGAGGCAGCAGACTTTGTGAAAATGTATATTTGTATCATTCTCAAAACTTTTGGCCATGACTGTACAGTAGAAAAGCTAAAGTATGCCATGAAGGCTTTCTTTGAGAAAAGGAGTGTAAGAGGTTACGTTTTTTTCTCGGCATGAAGATATTTCAACAAGTCCAGGCAATAACTGGGCTTCACTGATAACTCAAGCTTGATTGCCAAGTTTCTAAACTATAGCAAACCATCTTTGGTATAGAGCTCCGTAATATTTGAATAGAAAGTGTGATCATATCATTAGGATATTTTAGCAAGACGTCCTAAACGTTTAGGTCAGTTGTATGCTGCTTTGCGATCTATTAAAAGCAAGGTTACATTAAATAGGCGCAATATTTTTTACTGATGCATTTGGCAATATTCAACTCATATGCACAACACATATGAACAAAAGCATTCACTGTGAAAGTTGATATACCTAGGCCATTCAAATATAGGCTAATGCATATTCTGGGGTGATAATTACATAACCAACATTTTCTAGTAATACTGGTCTCGTGGGAATAAGGTTTAGCCTAATTGTCTAAGAAAATTGAGGAGAGAGAAAATCCCAACGTAATTAGGTCTATAATCAATATTGTATCTGTTAAATGTGCCTGGCTTTATAAATCATTTGTACACAGTACCAGTCAAAAGTTTGGACACACCTACTCATTCAAGGCTTTTTTCTTTATTTTTACTATTTTCTACATTGTAGAATAATAGTGAAGACATCAACACTATGAAATAACACATATGGAATCATGTAGTAAGCAAAAAAGTGTTTAAAGAAATTAAAATATATTTGAGATTCTTTAAAGTAGCCATCGTTTGCCTTGATGACAGCTTTGCACACTCTTGGCATTCTCATCCAGGTTTATGAGGAATGCTTTTCCAACAATCTTGAAGGAGTTCCCACATATGCAGAGCACTTGTTGKCTGCTTTTCCTTCACTCTGCGGTCCAACTCATCCCAAACCATCTCAATTGCCTTAAGGTTAGGTGATTGTGGAGGCCAGGTCATCTGATGCAGCACTCCATCACTCTCCTTAGTCAAATAACCCTTACACAGCCTGGAGGTGTGTTTTGGGTCATTGTCCTGTTCAAAAACAAATGATAGTCSCACTAAGCGCAAACCAGATGGGATGGCGGATCGCTGCAGAATGCTGTGGTAGCCATGCTGGTTAAGTATGCCTTGAATTCTAAATAAATCACTGACAGTCTCACCAGGAAAGCACCATCACACCTCTTCCTCCATGCTTCATGGTGGGAACCACACATGCAGAAATCATCCGTTCASCTACTCTGCRTCTCACAAAGACACGGCGGTTGGAATCAAATATCTCAAATTTGGACTCATCAGACCAAAGGACAGATTTCCACCGGTCTAATGTCCATTGCTCGTATTACTTGGCCCAAGCAAGTCTCTTCTTATTGGTGTCCTTTAGTAGTGGTTTCTTTGCAGCAATTCGACCATGAAGGCCTGACTCACGCAGTCTTCTCTGAACTTTTGATGTCTGTTACTTGAACTCTGTGAAGTATTTATTTGATTTGAGGTGCAGTTATCTGAGGTGCAGTTAAGTCTAATGAATTTATCCTCCGTAGCAGAGGTAACTCTGGGTCTTCCTTTCCTGTGGCGGTCCTCATGAGAGCCAGTTTAATCATAGCGCTTGATGGTTTTTGCGACTGCACTTGAAGAAACTTTCAAAGTACTTGACATTTTCAGGATTGACTGACCTTCTTAAAGTAATATTGGACTGTAATTTATCTTTGCTTATTTGAGCTGTTCTTGCCATAATATGGACTTGGTCTTTTACCAATCGGCTATCTTCTGTATACCACCCCTATCTTGTCACACACACAACTCGAAATTGCAAACGCATTAAGACGAAACAGAAATCACACCAAAATAAACAAGGCACACCTGTTAATTGAAATGGTGATACCTCATGAATGCTGAGGTTGAGAAATGCCAATAGTGTGTAAAGCTGTCATCAACGCAAAGGGGCGCTACTTTGAAGAATCTCAAATAAAACAATCATGTTTGTAGACACTTTTTGGTTAGCATACCTTTGGATATGATTATCATGCGTCTATTTTCTACAGTAAGAAATTAATAACCTTCAATATGTGTGCAACTTGTTAACTGTATATCTACAAAATGTAGACGGTCGCATTCTGTTCCTTAAACAAACAATTCAAAAAAAATAAAAAAAATAAAAATAAAAAAAAGAAACCTGAATGAATTAAAAATTGCATTGATGTAATCATAACAACAATGAACGATGCTTAAAACCCTGAAGAAAATAGATCCGACGATTGTGAGCGATCCGTGACTTCCACATTTTGTTACTTACGCCTTATTTCTAAAATGGATTAAATTGTTTTTTCCATCGTGTCAATCTACACACATACCCATAATGACAAGTAAAAAATACAAGGCGCGGTCCGTGGCACGTCTGGTTTTATTAAATCTAGTAGTAGGCTATAGCCATGTGTGGATGTAGAAGCACTGGGAAGATATCTTTACAATAAAATGTACAGTTGAAGTCAGAAGTTACATACACTTAGGGAGCTCATTAAAAACCTGTGTTTCACACCACTCCACAAATTTTCTTGTAACAAACTATAGTTTTGGCAGTTGGTTAGGACATCTACTTGTGCATGACACAAGTAATTTTTCCAACAATTGGTTACAGACAATTATCTCACTTATAATTCACTCTATCACAATTCCAGTGGGTCAGAAGTTTTATACACTAAGTTGACTGTGCCTTTAACAGCTTGGAACCTTCCAGAAAATGATGTCATGGCTTTAGAAGCTTCTATAGGCTAATTGACATCATTTGAGTCAATTGAAGGTGTAGCTGTGGATGTAGTTTCAAGGCCTACCTTCAAACTCAGTGCACTTCTTTGCTTGACATCATGAGAAAATCAAAAGAAATCAGCCAAGACCTCAAAAAAATTGTAAGGCCTCCACAAGTCTGGTTCATCCTTGGGGAAGCAATTTCCAATTGCCTGAAGGTACTACGTTCATCTGTTCAAACAATAGTACGCAAGTATAAACACCATGGGACCACGCAAGTGTCATACCGCTCAGGAAAGGAGACGCGTTCTGCTCCTAGAGATAAACGTATTTGTGATGCGAAAGTGCAAATAAATCCCAGAACAGCAAAGACTTTGTGAAGATGCTGGAGGGAAACAGGTACAAAAGTATTCTATTATCCACAGTAAAATGATCCTATATCGACATAACGTGAAAGGCCACTCACAAGGAAGAAGCCACGCTCCAAAATGCCATAAAAAAGCCAGACTACGGTTTGCAACTGCACATTGGACAAAGATCGTACTTTTGGAGAAGTCCTCTGGTCTGATGAAACAAAATAGAACTGTTTGGCCATAATGACCATGTTATGTTTGGAGGAAAAGGGGAGGCTTGCAAGCCGAAGAACACCATTCCCAACCGTGAAGCACGGCCCGGTGGCAGCATCATGTGTGCGGGGTGCTTGCTGCAGGAGGGACTGGTGCACTTCACAAAATAGATGGCGTCATGAGGATGGAAAATTGTGGGTATATTGAAGCAACATCTCAAGACATCAGTCAGGAAGTTCAAGCTTGGTCACAAATGGGTCTTCCAAATGGACAATGACCCCAAGAATACTTCTAAAGTTGTGGAAAAATGGCTTAAGGACAACAAAGTCAAGGTATTGGAGTGGCCATCACAAAGCCTTGACCTCAATCCTATAGAAAACTTGTGGGCAGAACTGAAAAAGCGTGTGCGAGCAAGGAGGCCTACAAACCTGACTCAGTTACACCAGCTCTGTCAGGAGGAATGGGCCAAAATTCACTCCATTTATTGTGGGAAACATGTGGAAGTCTACCTGAAACGTTTGACCCAAGTTAACAATTTAAAGGCAATGCTACCAAATACTAATTTAGTGTATGTAAATTTCTGACCCACTGGGAATGTGATGAAAGACATAAAATCTGAAATAAATCATTCTCTCTCCTATTATTCTGACATTTCACATTCTTAAAATAAAGTGGTGATCCTAACTGACCTAAAACAGGGAATTTTTACTAGGATTAAATGTCAGGAATTGTGAAACTCAGTTTAAATGTATTTGGCTAAGGTGTATGTAAAYTTCCGACTTCAACTGTAGGTCTGGTGTTAGAACCAGTAAAGGCCGCTTTACCTCTCTTGGGTAGCGGAATTACTTCGGCTTCCCGCCAGGCCTGATGACAAACACTTTCCTCTAGACTCAGATTATGGCCACTCCTATCTGTCATATCTTTAGAGTCAGCTACCATCCTCAGTAGCTTTCTATCTAAGTTGTCAATGCCAGGAGATTTGTCATTTATTGATCGATTACAAAAAAAAATCCACTTCTCCCAGATTAACTTTAYAAAATTCAAACTTGCAATTCTTTTCTTTCATTATTCGTTTTTTTATGCATAAATATGATGGCTCACTTCGTTGTTGGCATCATATTAAAGTAATCGTTAAAARAATTGGCAACATCAAATGGTTTTGTGATGAATAAGAAGGAGTTGAGGGATGCCTGTATCTTTGTAGTGACTAGGTATATTGATACACCATCCAAAGTGTAATTAACTTCACCATGCTCAAAGGGATATTCAATGTCAGCTTTTTTTATTTATTCAATGTGTGCTTTTTTAACAATTGTACCAATCTACCAATAGGTGCTCTTCTTTGCGATTCATTGGAAAGCCTCCCTGGTCTTTATGGTTGAATCTGTGTTCATTGCTCGACTGAGGGACCTTAAAGATTAATTGTATATGTGGGGTACAGAGAAGATGTAGTCATTCAAAAATCCATGGAACTTATGTAACCTGTTAAACATTTTTACTCCCAAAGTTATTTAGGCTTGCTATAAGAAAGGAGTTGAATACTTGTTGACTCAAGACACTACTACTATAATTTGTAAAAAATTCTMAAAACATAATTCCGCTTTGACATTATGGGGTATTGTGTGCGTTTAGGCCAGTGACACAACAAACTGTGGAAAAAGTTGAAGGGTGAGAATACTTTCTGAAGGCACTTAATATCAATACAATACACACTTGTTCAGTTTACTTCCTTAGGTACGAGTTAAAGATGTGTATATCTGTGGCAGTGGATAAGAAGTWTGCAAAAGTGTTTTTGCTAAACCACCACAAGGGGTGGCTGGCTGAATGAATTTAATTTTGTCTCAAAGTATATCTAAAACTGTTTGTCTCAAAGTATATCTAAAACAAGTTCACAACCTATGCAGTAATGCACAGTTCGTAAGCGTCACATTTGTATTCAGTAGATTCACTAGTGCTTTACAACATTCAAAAGTCATGTATAGAAACACTTAATGGCAATAAGAGCTTCCTATGACAAGCACATGCTAGCTGTTCTTTACTAAAATATTTTCTTCCTGAAACCATATTGTAAGTTACACTGTTATACAATAGAAAATGTATTGGCTAGCTATATATTTAAACTGAAAATAGCATGCGCTGATGACTGAAAACATCCATGCAGGAAAATGCTTGCAACACTGGTTTTAGTCATGCAGATGTTCTAATTTAGCTAGCTAGCTAGCAAACAATCTTATCATGAATGCAAGCTAGCACTTGGCCTGAATGATAAGGCTGTGCCAACTGTCTTGCTTTTTGCAGATTGCATATTTCAGAAAACTAACTATATAAATAAGCCCACTAATATAATAGGCCTAGACAGTAAGTGTTTGTATCAAGGATGATTTCAGTGTTTGCACATAAGTAACAGATTGCTAGGCTAACTACCTTGCTGGCTAGATAGAGCTAGCTAGCAAGAAAATGTTAACTACTGTAATTAAATAAAATTTTATTTGTCACATGCAACGAATACCGTGAAATGCTTACATACAAGCCCTTAACCAACAATGCCGTTAAGAAATATTTACTAAATAAACTAAAGTGAAAAAGAAAAGTATCACAAAAGTAATCTGGATGGCCATTTGATTAATTGATCAGCAGTCTTATGGCTTGTGGGTAGAAGCTGTTAATTAAGGAGCCTTTTGGACCTAGACTTGGCACTCCGGTACCACTTGCCGTGCGGTAGCAGAGAGAAYAGTCTATGATTTGGGTGACTGGAGTCTTTGACAATTTTKGGGGTTTTCCTCTGACACCGCCTAGTATATAGGTCTTGGATGGCAGRAAGCTTGGTGTACTGAGCCGTACACCCTACCCTCCGTAGTGCCTTACATTCGGTTGCCGAGCAGGTGCCATACCAGGCAGTGATGCAACCGGTCAGGCTGCTCTCGATGGTGTAGCTGTAGAACTTTTTGAGGATCTGGGGACCCATGCCAAATCTTTTTTGAGGGAAAAAAGGTGTTGCCGTGCCCTCTTCACAACTTTTCATGGTGTGTTTGGACCATGATAGATTGTTGATGTGGACACCAAGGCACTTGACTCTCGACCTGTTCCACTATAGCCCTGTCGATGTGAATGGGGGAGTGTTCGGCCCTCTTTTTCCTGTAGTCCACAATCATCTCCCTTTGTCTTGCTCACGTTGAGGGAGAGGTTGTTATCCTGGCACCACACGGCCAGGTCTCTGACCTCCTCCCTATAGGCTGTCTCATCGTTGTCGGTGATCAGGTCTTCCACCGTTGTCGTCAGCAAACTTAATGATGGTGTTGGAGCCGTGCTTGGCCACACAGTCGTGGGTGAACAGGGAGTACAAGAGGGGACTAAGTATGCACCCCTGAGGGGCCCCCGTGTTGAGGATCAGCGTGGCAGATGTGTTGTTGYCTACCCATACCACCTGGTGGTGTTCTGTCAGGAAGTCCAGGATCCAGTTGCAGAGGGAGGTGTTCAGTCCCAGGGTCCTTAGCTTAGTGATGAGCATTTTGGGCACTATGATGTGGAACACTGAGCTGTTGTCAATGAACAGCATTCAAACATGGGCGTTCCTTTTGTCCAGGTGGGAAAGGGCAGTGTGGAGTGCAATTGAGATTGGGTCATCTGTGGATTTGTTGGGGCAGTATGCAAATTGGGGTGGGTCTAGGGTTTCCGGGATAATGGTGTTGATGTAAGCCATGACCAGCCTTTCAAAGCTACCGACGTGAGTGCTATGGGGCGGTAGTCATTTAGGCAGGTAACCTTTGCTTTCATGGGCACAGGGACTATGGTGGTCTGCTTGAATGGAGACTCATGTATTACAGACTCAGTCAGGGAGAGGTTGAAAATGTCAGTGAAAACACTTGCCAGTTGGTTGGCGCATGCTCCAAGTACACGTCCTGGTAATCCGTCTGGCCCCGCAACCTTGTGAATGTTGGCCTGTTTTTAAAGGTCTTGCTCACATCAGCTATGGAGAGCGTGATCACACAGTTGTCCGGAACAGCTGGTGCTCTCATGCATGCTTCAGTGTTGCTTGCCTTGAAGCGAGCATAAAAGGCATTTAGCCCGTCTGGTGTCGGTGGGCAGCTCGTGGCTGGGTTTCCCTTCGTAGTCCGTAATAGTTTGCAAGCACTGCCACATCCGACGAGCGTCTGAGCCGGTGTAGTAGGATTCAGTCTTAGTCCTGTATTGACGCTTTGCCTGTTTGATGGTTCGTCTGAGGGCATAGTGGGATTTCTTATGTGTACAGATTAGTGTCCCGCTTCATGAAAGTGGCAGCTCTAGCCTTTAGCTCGGTGCGGATGTTGCCTTTAATTCATTGCTTCTGGTTGGAATATGTACGTATGGTCACTGTGGGGACGTCGTCGTCGATGCACTTATTGATGAAGCCGATGACCGGTGTTATACTCCTCAATGCCATTGGATGAATCCTGGAACATATTCCAGTCTGTGCTAGCAAAACAGTCMTGTAGCTTAGCATCTGCTTCATCTGACAACTTTTTTATTGATCTAGTCACTGGTTCTTCCTGCTTTAGTTTTTGCTTGTAAGCAGCAATCAGGAAGAGAGAATTATGGTCAGTTTTGCCAAATGGAGGGCGAGGGAGAGCTTTGTACACGTCTTTGTGTGTGGAGTAAAGGTGGTCTAGAGGTTTTTTTYATTAGCTTGTGCGGTTTTAGTGCCAGCGTCAGTTTGTTGTGGTAAATAGAGGGCTACGAAAAATATGCATTAAAACGTTTGGTAAATAGTGTGGTCTCTCAGCTTATCATGAGGTACTCTACCACAGTCGAGCAATTCCTTGAGACTACCTTAATATTAGACATGGCGCACCCGCTGTTATTGACAAATAGACACACACCCCCACCCCTCGTCGGACGTAGCTGTCCTGTTCTGCCGATGCATGGAAAACYCAGCCAGCCACGACTCTGTGAAACTAAAGATATTACAGTTTTTAATGTCCCGTTGGTAGGATAGTCTCGAACGGCGCTCATCCAGTTTATTCTCCAGTGATTGCACAATGTCCAATAGAACGGATGGTAGTGGCAGGTTACCCACTCGCCGACGAATTCTCACAAGGCATCCTGATCTGCGCCCCCTGTATTTCCTTATTTTCTTAGTACGGGAGCAACATTATATCATTTGCATCAGGCTCATGAAAGAAAACATCTTACTTCAGTTCGAGGTGCGTAATCGCTGATCTGATAACCAGAAGCTATTTTCGGTTAAAAGAGAAGGTTGCATCAACACTATGTACAAAATACTTTTGATTATTTACTTATTCAAATACGCTGGCTGTTGCAAGCTACTCACCGTCAAACCACCATGCCCACTCTCTCACATCGGGACTTCCTAGCTATATGATGTTCAATGAGTAGCACGTAGAGCGCCCTCAGACAATCATTGATTTTCTTTCTTAAATGACCACAAATAAGCAGATGTATGCATTTGTTCAATCTATGTTTATAATATCTGCGCTTTATGTGTAGAATAAAGACCGATTTTATAAATATTTCWGTGAAAAACTAATATCAGCCCAAAATTTTGGTCAGGCTCTACTTACCATCTCATAATGACTTGCTATCTCACAGCTCCTAGTCAGATTTTATTTTGGGGGTGGCGSGAACGGTCCTCCATACATACTAGCCAATCCGAGTATGAGCAAATAATAAGGCGGGAGAATATGGGATATTGATCGTTCTGCCAACCGCTCACTGTGTTTCAGAGGAGGATGTTGACTCTAAGCGGGGTTTTTTTTGTGGCGCGAAATAAAGAATTTTTAACTAATGACTTTTTGCTAACAAAGCAAGAGATTAGTCATAAATTCATTCACAGAGATTGTCAGACGAAAAGGTATACAAAGTTATCTTGCTATTTTCCAATGATGTCACGCTAGGTTTGTAAGGAAATGAGTTATCTCATGTTAGCTGATTGGTTTAGTCACCAAACCTCTGCTTTGTATTGTTCTACATCCACAGTTTTGTCAAGTGCATATTACAGCTATCTACACTTTGTAGGAGTACATTTAGAAATGTGACTTTCTTAATTTTGTGGTTTGCTATGACATTAGCACACCTAATGCAATCTGTATAGTAGGACCAGCCTTTTATATAGTGAAAGGACTATTGCATTTTTGTTCAATGTCAAATCTGTTCTAACCCCATTGTACTCTTCCCCCCCAGGAGTCGAACCTCTATGAAGCCACCTTTCCTGTCCTCTCCTGTGAGTATGACTCAAAGGTTGTAGAACAACAAAACCAAAACTCCATAGAACTATGTAATTATTACCCCCTGGATTTGTTTTGAAATTACATCCCCGTTCAGTACATTTTAATGTTGTTTTCAGTTTTTTATGCCAGTTAAGAAATAGGCACGCAACTAACATCTGTTCTCCGTTTGAAAGCAGTGTGTATTTTTTGTCGATATTTGAAGATCACATATATTGTYATCGATTTCTGAAACGTCGGCCATGCTGCACAAAGCTGCAGTCTAATGAATGGAGTTTCTTTCAAGGTGAATGTTCTGGTCCCTTTCCTAGGTGTTTGAGGGCGTCTACAACAATGCCAGAATGATACATTTCCTCACAGCTGTGGTGGTGAGTCATTTTTAACACTGGTCAGTTTTTTGTTGTTGTCTGTTTTAGTCCTGAGACATGGCTGTAGAATTCAATGGCGTCTACAGCCATTTCTCAGGGCTATGTCTGCACGGACATTTAGCATCTTGTTATATCGAACCATAATGTTGTCGAGATGGCTCATCATAGAGTGTGTTTGWTAGTATTTTCTTCAATCTCCTGCTCCTTCTCTCATTCTCCTGCCTACATACCTCCCTCCATGCCCCTCTCTTTTTTGCGTCCTTTACAGGGCTCCACCTGTGACGTAAGAGTGAAGAACGGCAACGTGTACGAGGGCATCTTCAAGACCCTCGGCTCACGGGTAAGTACATGAAAGTGTCTAAGATCCAAACCACACTCTGTAGTTCTTGACCAGGGACCAGGGTTTGTGTTCGCGGCTCTGATGTCTCTACTAGTCCTTACGGTCTAAAGAAGGTTGTCTTCCCTCAAGGGCTGACCCCATTTAGTCGACTGGTCAATTGTTTGGTAGATAGGCTGTTGGTCGACTAAGATTATTTTAGTTGAGCAATCGCAAATAGATTTACAGATGTATTTTTTTCACGACAAATGAGACACCTTTCCGATTCAGGCCTGTYTTAGTGGACTAATCCATTGCGGAGGCCGCGGGGATGGGACGGTCCAAGACGGGGAGTGTGGCTAAGATGCACGGCTCTCTTCCGCCACTTTGTGCGCATTCGTTGTTTAATAACTTCACTGTGTAAATTGTTTGCCCTTTGATTGTTAGTGTCTATCAATTCCCCATTACCTATACAGTATCACCAGTAGTAGCCTACATTTACCATTAATTCCCATCATTTCTAATCTACAATGTTTGTTTGGTTACAGTAATTTCTGTTAATGCATTTAATATATAATTATGACAGTCGTTTACCGTTCTCATTGTCTGAGTGGACCTGTTCATTTCAGAGCTCGTAACCTATGCTACACGTGTGTGAAACAGATTTTGGTTTATGTCATTCCATTTATGAGTTTTGTCAATTTATTTGTGTTTTGTTAGGAGTGCTCCTGTCAATGTTGAGTAATATAATAGTAGGCCTAGGCTACCTGGCCTGTGCGCAAATCTAGGCCTATAAATGTGCCCATTTRGGGATGTCTGATTAGTATTTYTGATTGTCTTARCTCACCACCACTAATGAGCTGTGGAGSATCTCTAAGTAATTTTTWATTCACCTCAAAGAGCAGGTAAAGGAAGTCTTTTCTTATTTTATATATTTTTTTCAAACAAGGAAGTCTGTTTTTAGAATACTTTGAGATTTGACAATGGTTCCTCAATGTATAAAAAAARAAATTCWGCTCTTTCCCTTTCGATAACCACTCGGCATGAAAGGGAAAAATGTAATCCTCTGATCCAGTGGAAACCTCATAAAATACCTGATTACTTCTTATYCCTTGSACAAATATACTACAGCTGTGTMTGTCCCGAGCTCACTGGCGCRGGAAACTCTGATGGCCCAGAATATCCCAGAAATTCTCWMAAATTTTGTGCACAATTTTTTTTACATCCCTGTTAGTGAGCATTTCTCCTTTGCCAAGATAATCCATCCACYTGACAGGTGTGGCATATCAAGAAGCTGATTAAACAGCATGATCATTACACAGGTGCACCTTGTGCTGGGGACAATAAAAGGGCACTTTAAAATGTGCAGTTTTGTCACACAACACAATGCCACAGATCGTCTCCAGTTTTGAGAGAGCATGCAATTGGCATGCTAACTGCAAGAATGTTCACCAGAGCTGTTGCCAGAGAATTGAATGTTAATTTCTCTACCATAAGCCGTCTCCAACGTCATTTTGGAGTATTTGGCTGTGCGTCCAACTGGCCACACAACCGCAGACCACGTGTAAGGCCTGTTGGCGTGTAAGTCCTGTGGGCGAGCGGTTTGCTGATGTAAACGTTGTGAACAGAGTGCCCCATGGTGGCTGTGCGATTATGGTATGGGTAGGCATAAACTACGGACAACAAACACAATTGCATTTTATCGATGGCAATTTGAATGCATAGAGAACGTGAGGAGATCCCCAGGCCCATTGTCGTGCCATTCAGCCGCCGCTATCACCTATTTTTTCATCATGATAATGCATAGCCCCATGTCGCAAGGATCTGTACATAATTCCTTGAAGCTGAAAATGTCCCAGTTCTTCCATTGCCTGCATATACTCACTTGGGATGCTCTGGATCGACATGTATGACATCGTGTTCCAGTTTCCGCCAATATCCAGCAACTTCGCACAGCCATTGAAGAGGAGTGGGACAACATTCCACAGACCACAATCAAAAGCCTGATCAACTCTATGCGAAGGAGATGTCGCGCTGCATGAGGCAAATGGTGGTCACTGGTTTTCTGATCCAAGGTATCTACGACTGACAGCTGCATATCTGTATTCCCAGTCATGTGAAAGCCATAGAATATGGCCTAATTCATTTTCAATTGACTGATTTCCTTATGAACTATAAATCAGTAAAATCTTTTAAATTGTTGCATATTGCGATCTGGGATCTGTTATTTCAGCTCATGAAACATGGGATCAACACATTTATTTATATATATACATTTATTTATATACTGTATATATATACACACCAACACACACAGTACCAGTCAAGTTTAGACACACCTACAGTTGAAGTTGGAAATTTACATACACTTAGGTTGGAGTCATTAAAACTCATTTTTCAACCAATCCACAAATTTCTTGTTAACAAACTATAGTTTTGGCAAGTCAGTTAGGACATCTACTTTGTGCATGACACAAGTAATTTTTCCAACAATTGTTTACAGACAGATTATCTCACTTATAATTCACTGTATCACAATTCCAGTGGGTCAGAAGTTTACATACACTAAGTTGACTGTGCCTTTTAAACAGCGTGGAAAATTCCAGAAAATTATGTCATGGCTTTAGAAGCTTCTGATAGGCTAATTGACATTATTTGAGTCAATTGGAGGTGTACCTGTGGATGTATGTCAAGGCCTACCTTAAAAGTCAGTGCCATGGGGAAATCAGCCAAGACCTCAGAAATCAAATTGTAGACCTCTGCAAGTCTGGTTCATCCTTGGGAGCAATTCTCAAATGCCTAAAGGTACATTTACATTTTACATTTAAGTCATTTAGCAGACGCTCTTATCCAGAGCGACTTACAAATTGGTGCATTCACCTTATGATATCCAGTGGAACAACCACTTTACAATAGTGCATCTAACTCTTTTAAGGGGGAGGGGGGGGTTAGAAGGATTACTTTATCCTATCCTAGGTATTCCTTAAAGAGGTGGGGTTTCAGGTGTCTCCGGAAGGTGGTGATTGACTCCGCTG
>NC_036858.1:19906310-19916506 GCF_002910315.2 Salvelinus sp. IW2-2015
ACTGGCGTCGTGAGGGAGTTTGTACAGAGGTACCACGTTCATCTGTACAAACAATAGTATGCAAGTATAAACACCATGGGACCACGCAGCCATCATACCGCTCAGAAGAAGATGTGTTCTGTCTCCTAGAGATAAACATACTTTGGTGCGAAAAGTGCAAATAAATCCCAGAACAACAGCAAAGGACGTTATGAAGATGCTGGAGGAAACAGGTACAAAAGTATCTATATCCACAGTAAAACGAGTCCTATATCGACACAACCTGAAAGGCCGGCAGCAAGGGAGAAGCCATTGCTCCAAAACCACCATAAAAAAGCCAGACTACGGTTTGCAACTGCACATGGTGACAAAGATCATACATTTTGGAGAAATGTCCTCTGGTCTGATGAAACAAAAATGGAATGTTTGGCCATAATGACAATTGTTATGTTTGAGGAAAAAGGGGAGGCTTGCAAGCCGAAGAACACCATCCCAACCGTGAAGCACGGGGGTGTCAGCATCATGTTGTGGGGGTGCTTTGCTGCAGGAGGGACTGGTGCACTTCACAAAATAGATGATCATGAGGGAGAAAATTATGTGGATATATTGAAGCAACATCTCAAGACATCAGTCAGGAAGTTCAAGCTTGGTCGCAAATGGGTCTTCCAAATTGACAATGACCCCAAGCATACGTCAAAAGTTGTGGCAAAATGGCTTAAGGACCACAAAGTCAAGGTATTGGAGTGGCCATCACAAAAGCCTTGACCTCCACCCTATAGAAAATTTGTGGGCAGAACTGAAAAAGCGTGTGCGAGCAAGGAGGCCTGCAAACCTGACTCAGTTACACCAGCTCTGTCAGGAGGAATGGGCCAAAATTCACCCAACTTATTGTGGGAAGCTTGTGTAAGGCTTCCTGAAACGTTTGACCCAAGTTAAAGAATTTAAAGCAATGTTCCCAATACTAATTGAGTGTATGTAAACTTCTGACCCATTGGGAATGTGATGAAAGAAATAAAAGCTGAAATAAATCATTTCTCTCCACTATTATTCTGACATTTCACATTCTTAAAATAAAGTGGTGATCCTAACTGACCTAAGACAGGGATATTTTACTAGGATTAAATGTCGTGTAAATGTAGTTGGCTAATGTGTATGTAAACTTCCGACTTCAACTGTGCTCATTCCAGGGTTTTCTTATCTTGACTATTTTCTACATTGTAGAGTAATAGTGAATACATCAACACTATGAATTAACACATGGAATCATGTAGTATTCAAATAGTGTTAAATAAGTATAGATTCTTCAAAGCAGCCACCCGTTGCGTTGATGACAGCTTTGCACACTCTTGGCATTCTCTCAACCAGCTTCACCTGGAATGCTTTTTCAACAGTCTTGAAGGAGTTCCCAGATATGCTGTGCACTCGTTGGCTGTTTTTCCTTCACTCTGCGGTCTAACTCATCCCAAACCATCTCGATTGGGTTGAGGTCGGGTGATTGTGGAGGCCAGGTCATCTGATGCAGCACTCCATCACTCTCCTTCATGGTCAAATAGCCCTTAAAAAGCCTTGGTGTGTGTGTTCACTGTCCTGTTGAAAAACAAATGATAGTCCCTCGAAGCGCAAACCAGATGGCATGGCGTATCGCTGCAGAATGCTGTGGTAGCCATGCTGGTTAAGTGTATCTTGAATTCTAAGTAAATCCCAGACAGTGTCACCAGCAAAGCACCATCACACCACCTCCTCCATGTTTTACGGTGGGAACCACACATGCGGAATCATCCGTTCACCTACTCTGTCTCACAAAGACACGGCGGTTGGAACTAGATATATCACATTTGGACTCATCAGACCAAAGGACAGATTTCCACTTATCTAATGTCCATTGCTCATGTTTCTTGGCCCAAGCAAGTTCTCTTCTCTTATTTGATGATCTCTCTCGAAACCATGAAGCTGGTTGAGAGAATGCCAAGAGTGTGCAAAGCTGTCATTAAGGCAAAGGGTGGCTACTTTGAAGAACATGATTCCATGTGTGTTATTTCATAGTTTTGATGTCTTCCTTATTATTATTTATTATGTAGAAAATACAAAAAATGCAGATAAACCCTGGAATGAGTAGGTGTCCAAACTTTTGATTTGTGCTGTATATATATTTTTGTGTGTGTGTGTAGTTGATTTAATTAAAGACACAGGGCGTGTCTATATATGGAAAAATACACTTTTTAAAATGTCAACCAATCGATTAGTCGAAAGAACAAACGACTCTTGGTTGATTTAAAGGTATTTTTTGTCGGGGTCAGCCCTAATTCCCTTTGACTTAAATGTTTTTCTGTCTGCAGTGTGAGCTGGCAGTGGACGCAGTCCACAAGCGAGGCGAAGACGAGAGGCCCGCCCTGCCCCGGAGGGAGGAGATCACCGACACCATGGTCTTCAGCTCTTACGACGTGGTCACCATGACCTGCCGAGACGTGGACCTAAACTACGCCACCAGAGGTACAGATGAGTGCTTTTTCTCAATTGTGTCAAATCTGTCACCCCCTCACCTCTCTTTCATCTTCACTAATCTATAAGAACAGACCAGGTGAAAGCCAACCTAATGATGATCTTCCATCATATTGTTTTCACTTTGCAAGTGCAGAAGAAGGTCGATCTTTGAAGCAATTGAGACAGCTAGGGAGAAGTGGGATCGGGAGAGGGTTGGACGGAGGGAGGGATGTGTTATAGGTTAGTGTTTGATCAACGTGTAGATTGTCCGGTAAGGGGTGAGTGGTTTAATGGATTTGTAGGTCATTGTCGATGGTTACATTGACCAGGTTTCCATCCAACTATTTMATTTGGATGAAWTACCTGACGCATATAAAAAGTCACGACAGGCCTGATGGAAACAGGAAATTTGTCWGTAAAATGTCCTGATGTCRACGAAACAAAATACGCTAGACAAGAGTGGATGCTTTTTTGGGCGGTGAAATAGATTATGCGACAATTGCGGTGGACACGCCTTTTTATATGCAAATATTTATATAAAAACCATCATGTCGCACTAAACTTGGAGTCACGCAATGATATGTTACATTGTACTACTACTACCACCTCCTCCACCACGCTGTGGAAAAGCATAGCTATGTAGAATAAGATATGATGAACCGCATAACTTATTTCATAACTTCATCACAAAGGATGGTTAAGTGCACGGTGATGAGCGCCATGGAAATAAATATCGAGGGTAGGCTATTATTTGAATGATGCTGGTGACATGATGATTGGTGCTTGGCTGCTAATTATCAAATAAAAATKATCTTGCTTTTATCCATATCATCATCATAACCTTGCCTGTCCACTTTATCAGCGAACTGTTGTCTATAGAGCATGCGCCAAAACCAAATTGGGYAAGTATGCTATTTATCGCAACAGTTTGTGACCAAACCATCAGTAGAAAATGCAGTGGAATCACATTGAACTTCTGTTTCTTATTCAGATTTTAGAATATTCACATAAACCTGTCAGCAATCAAGTTTCAATATATATATATATATATATATATAGGACTTTCAGAAAGCTAATTGTAATTTGTCACATCATTATGATGATGTTGCAATTTGCTTTTTGAATGTCCTATATCTTGAAAACATGATTGCTGTAATGCGAAACCTTTTGGGACTGTATCAACAATGGACTAATAAAACAAATAAAGGGGATTTTGAGTGGATTATTCCTTTAAGGCAAAATTCCAAGTTGACATCTGAGGGCTAAACTAATAAGAAGTTAGGGTAATTTGCATGGGGTCATAGTTATGTTGTGTAAGAATGTAATGTGTTGTCTGCTTACSATAAACACACGTTGTGGGGACAGTTTATGGGTCATATAAAGAGATATACCTCTTCTCTGTCTCACGCGTTACTTTTTGGATAACGCTTGTGTTTCTACCCTGTATGTGCAGACACGTTCATAGACACGTCCATCAGCTCGAMCCGTGTCAATGGGGAACACAAAGAGAAGGTGCTGCAGAGGTGGGAGGGAGGAGATGGCAACGGAGACGCCTTCGATTTGGAGAACGATGCTGTGAGTCTAAACACGCTTATATGTATGCACACATACCAACGCTTATACTCACTCTGACAATCACACACACCATCACTCTTTTTGACACACAAACACCAGTGGCGGTCTGTGCCTTTTAAAGATGAGGGAGGATGATTAMATTTTTTATGGGCCAGAAATTTGAGTAAGCAAGGTGACAGTGACACATTCAATACTACCTTGTAGAGGTCTGCATGGGACTGTTATCTTCATCCCGCAACCGCCAACACCCGCAGCTTTTCATACCACACCCCGCCCGCACCTGCTGCCTTTCAGTCCGACTTCCACCCGCTACCACAAGAACTGGTCCCAAACAGCRATATTATTTTAGGCCTATGTGACGCAGCTCACTTGCCCGCCATGGTCCCAGCAATTTTGCGCCCCATAGGCAATATCAAATGCACAAAAATAACTTAAGAAATAGGTTAACTTACTAGAGATTTTCACGTGGCCCATTTATATTAGGCTATCTGTATTACTGGGCTATATCAGCCAATATGCTAAATGTAGTTAAAGAGAGCATAGTTGGAGAGACTTGCCCTTTCTCTTGAGCTATTTTTATAGCYTACCTTTTCGTAGTGGGAAGATTTTTAGACAGAGAAATATGGGTGATTCATATTTATTTCTAGGCAATGTAGTAAACTATAGCCTAATCATATATAGGAAGTACAGTTGAAGTTGGAAGTTTACATACACCTTAGCCAAATTCATTTAAACTCAGTTTTTCACAATTCCAGACATTTAATCCTAGTACAAATTCCCGGTCTTATTTTTTTWWTTTTTTTATTTAACCTTAATTTAACCAGGTAGGCTAGTTGAGAACAAGTTCTCATTTACAACTGCGGCCTGGCCAAGATAAAGCAAAGCAGTGCGACACAAACAACACAGAGTTACACATGGAATAAACAAAACATATAGTCAATAACACAAAAGAAAAAAGTTACAATTTAGCAAWTAAACACTTGAGTGATAGAGACTGGAGTGATAGATGTGCAGAAGATGAATGTGCCAAGTAGAGATAATGGGATGCAAAGGAGARAAAAAAACACTGGGGATGGGGTAGTTGGATGGGCTTTCTACAGATGGGCTATGTACAGGTGCAGTGATATGTGAGCTGCTCTGACAGCTGGTGCTTCAAGTTAGTGAGGGAGATATGAGTCTCCAGCTTCAGGGATTTTTGCAGTTCGTTCCAGTCATTGGCAGCAGAGAACTGGAAGGAAAGGCAGCCAAAGAAGTAATTGGCTTTGGNCGTGTGCGAGCAAGGAGGCCTGCAAACCTGACTCAGTTACACCAGCTCTGTCAGGAGGAATGGGCCAAAATTCACCCAACTTATTGTGGGAAGCTTGTGTAAGGCTTCCTGAAACGTTTGACCCAAGTTAAAGAATTTAAAGGCAATGTTCCCAAATACTAATTGAGTGTATGTAAACTTCTGACCCATTGGGAATGTGATGAAAGAAATAAAAGCTGAAATAAATCATTCTCTCCACTATTATTCTGACATTTCACATTCTTAAAATAAAGTGGTGATCCTAACTGACCTAAGACAGGGATATTTTACTAGGATTAAATGTCGTGTAAATGTAGTTGGCTAATGTGTATGTAAACTTCCGACTTCAACTGTGCTCATTCCAGGGTTTTTCTTATCTTGACTATTTTCTACATTGTAGAGTAATAGTGAATACATCAACACTATGAATTAACACATGGAATCATGTAGTATTCAAATAGTGTTAAATAAGTATAGATTCTTCAAAGCAGCCACCCGTTGCGTTGATGACAGCTTTGCACACTCTTGGCATTCTCTCAACCAGCTTCACCTGGAATGCTTTTCCAACAGTCTTGAAGGAGTTCCCAGATATGCTGTGCACTCGTTGGCTGTTTTTCCTTCACTCTGCGGTCTAACTCATCCCAAACCATCTCGATTGGGTTGAGGTCGGGTGATTGTGGAGGCCAGGTCATCTGATGCAGCACTCCATCACTCTCCTTCATGGTCAAATAGCCCTTAAAAAGCCTTGGTGTGTGGTGTCACTGTCCTGTTGAAAAACAAATGATAGTCCCTCGAAGCGCAAACCAGATGGCATGGCGTATCGCTGCAGAATGCTGTGGTAGCCATGCTGGTTAAGTGTATCTTGAATTCTAAGTAAATCCCAGACAGTGTCACCAGCAAAGCACCATCACACCACCTCCTCCATGTTTTACGGTGGGAACCACACATGCGGAGATCATCCGTTCACCTACTCTGTCTCACAAAGACACGGCGGTTGGAACTAGATATATCACATTTGGACTCATCAGACCAAAGGACAGATTTCCACTTATCTAATGTCCATTGCTCATGTTTCTTGGCCCAAGCAAGTCTCTTCTTCTTATTGATGTCATTTAGTAGTGGTGTCTCTGCAGAAATTCGACCATGAAGGCCTGATTCACGCAATCTCTTCTGAACAGTTGATGTCTCTGTTATTTGAACTCTGGGAAGCATTTTTTTGGCCTGCAATTTCTGTGGCTGGAAACTCTAACTTATCCTCTGCAGCAGAGGTACTGTAACTCTGGGTCTTCCTTTCCTGTGGCGGTACTCATGAGAGCCAGTTTCATCATAGTGCTTGATGATATTTGTGACTGCACTTGAAGAAACTTTGAAAGTTCTTGACATTTTCTGCGTTGACTGACTTTCTTGTCTTAAAGTAATGATGGACTGTTGTTTCTCTTTGCTTATTTGAGTTGTTCTTGTCATAATATGGACTTGGTCTTTTATCAAATAAGGCTATTCTCTGTATACCACCCCTACCTAGTCACAACACAACTGATTGGCTCAAACAAATTAACTTTTAACAAGGCACACCTGTTTATTGAAATGCATTACTGGTGACTACCTCATGAAGCTGGTTGAGAGAATGCCAAGAGTGTGCAAAGCTGTCAATCTATAGAACAGACCAGGTGAAAGCCAACTTAATGATGATCTTCCATCATATTGTTTTCACTTTGCAAGTGCAGGAGAAGGTCGATCTTTGAAGCAATTGAGACAGCTAGGGAGAAGTGGATCGGGAGAGGGTTGGACGGAGGGAGGGATGTGTTATAGGTTAGTGTTTTGATCAACGTGTAGATTGTCCGGTAAGGGGTGAGTGGTTAATGGATTTGTAGGTCATTGTCGATGGTTACATTGACCAGGTTTCCATCCAACTATTTGCATTTGGATGAATACCTGACGCATATAAAAAGTCACGACAGGCCTGATGGAAACAGGAAATTTGTCTGTATAAATGTCCTGATGTCGACGAAACAAAATACGCTAGACAAGAGTGGATGCTTTTTTGGGCGGTGAAATAGATTATGCGACAATTGCCGGTGGACACGCCTTTTTATATGCAAAATTTTATATAAAAACCATCATGTCGCACTAAACTTGGAGTCACGCAATGATATGTTACATTGTACTACTACTACCACCTCCTCCACCACGCTGTGGAAAAGCATAGCTATGTAGAATAAGATTATGATGAACCGCATAACCTTATTTCATAACTTCATCACAAAGGATGGTTTAAGTGCACGGTGATGAGCGCCATGGAAATAAATATCAGAGGTAGGCTATTATTTGAATGATGCTGGTGACATGATGATTGGTGCTTGGCTGCTAATTATCAAATAAAAATTATCTTGCTTTTATCCATATCATCATCATAACCTTGCCTGTCCACTTATCAGCGAACTGTTGTCTAATTAGAGCATGCGCCAAAACCCAAATTGGGTAAGTATGCTATTTATCGCAACAGTTGTGACCAAACATCATAGTAGAAAATGCAGTGGAATCACATTGAACTTCTGTTTCTTATTCAGATTTTAGAATATTCACATAAACCTGTCAGCAATCAAGTTTCAATATATATATATATATATATATTAATAGGACTTTCAGAAAGCTAATTGTAATTTGTCACATCATTATTGATGATGTTGCAATTTGCTTTTTGAATGTCCTATATCTTGAAACATGATTGCTGTAATGCAGAACCTTTTGGACTGTATCAACAATGACTATAAAACAAATAAAGGGGATTTTGAGTGGATTATTCCTTTAAGGCAAAATTCCAAGTTGACATCTGAGGGCTAAACTATAAGAGTATAGGGGTAATTTTGCATGGGGTCATAGTTATGTTGTGTAAGAATTGTAATGTGTTGTCTGCTTACCATAAACACACGTTGTGGGACAGTTTATGGGTCATATAAAGAATATACCTCTTCTCTGTCTCACGCGTTACTTTTTGGATAACGCTTGTTCTACCCTGTATGTGCAGACACGTTCATAGACACGTCCATCAGCTCGAACCGTGTCAATGGGGGAACACAAAGAGGAAGGTGCTGCAGAGGTGGAGGGAGAGATGGCAACGGAGACCATTCGATTTGGAGAACGATGCTGTGAGTCTAAACACGCTTATATGTATGCACACATACCACGCTTATACTCACTCTGACAATCACACACACCATCACTCTTTTTGAACACAAACACCAGTGCGGTCTGTGCCTTTAAAGATGAGGGAGGATGATTAAATTTTTTATGGGCCAGAAAATTTGAGTAAGCAAGGTGACAGTGACACATTTCAATACTACCTTGTAGAGGTCTGCATGGGACTGTTATCTTCATCCCGCAACCGCCAACACCGCAGCTTTTCATACCACACCCCGCCGCACCTGCTGCCTTTCAGTCCGACTTCCACCCGCTACCACAAGAACTGGTCCCAAACAGCGATATTATTTTTAGGCCTATGTGCGCAGCTCACTTGCCCGCCATGGTCCCAGCAATTTTGCGCCCCATAGGCAATATCAAATGCACAAAAATAACTTAAGAAATAGGTTAACTTACTAGAGATTTTCACGTGGCCCATTTATATTAGGCTATCTGTATTACTGGGCTATATCAGCCAATATGCTAAATTTAGTTAAAGAGAGCATAGTTGGAGAGACTTGCCCTTTCTCTTGAGCTATTTTATAGCCTACCTTTTCGTAGTGGGAAGATTTTAGACAGAGAAATATGGGTGATCTATATTATTCTAGGCAATGTAGTAAACTATAGCCTAATCATATATAGGAAGTACAGTTGAGTTGAAGTTTACATACACCTTAGCCAAATTCATTTAAACTCAGGTTTCACAATTCCAGACATTTAATCCTAGTACAAATTCCCGGTCTTATTTTTTTATTTTTTTATTTAACCTTAATTTAACCAGGTAGGCTAGTTGAGACAAGTTCTCATTTACAACTGCGGGCTGGCCAAGATTAAAGCAAAGCAGTGCGACACAAACAACACAGAGTTACACATGGAATAACAAAAAACATATAGTCAATAACACAAAAGAAAAAAGTTACATTTAGCAAATAACACTTGAGTGATAGAGACTGGAGTGATAGATGTGCAGAAGATGAATGTGCCATAGAGATAAGGATGCAAGGAGAAGAAAAAAACCACTGGGGATGGGGTAGTTGGATGGGCTTTCTACAGATGGGCTAGTACAGGTGCAGTGATATGTGAGCTGCTCTGACAGCTGGTGCTTCAAGTTAGTGAGGGAAATGAGTCTCCAGCTTCAGTGATTTTTGCAGTTCGTTCCGTCATTGGCAGCAGAGAACTGGAAGGAAAGGCAGCCAAAGAAGGAATTGCTTTGGGTGACAGGTGAAATAACCTGCGGAGCGCGTGCTACGGGTGGGTGCTGCTATGGTGACCAGTGAGCTGAGGTCAGTAGGATCACCACCAACATGATGCTCCACCCCGTGCTTCACGGTGGGGTGTGTCTTCGGTTGCAAGCCCCCTTCCTCCAAACATAACGATGGTCATTATGGCCAAACAGCTCTATTTTGTTTCATCAGACCAGAGGACATTTCTCCAAAAAGTACATCTTTGTCCCCATGTGCAGTTGCAAACTGTAGTCTGGCTTTTTTATGCAGTTTTGGAGCAGTGGCTTCTTCCGTGATCAGCCTTTCAGGATATGTCGATATAGGACTCGTTTTACTGTGGATATATACTTTTGTACCTGTTTCCTCCAGCATCTTCACAAGCCTTTGCTGTTGTTCTGAGATTGATTGCACTTTTTGCACAAAGTATGAACGCGTCTCCTTCCTGAGCGGTATAACGGCTGTTGTCCATGTGGTTT
>NC_036858.1:19917014-19950226 GCF_002910315.2 Salvelinus sp. IW2-2015
ATACTTGCATACTATTGTTTGTACAGATGAACGTGGTACCTTCAGGCGTTTGGAAATTGTTCCCAAGGATGAACCAGACTTGTGGAGGTCCACATTTTTTTTTCTGAGGTCTTGGCTGATTTCTTTTGATTTTCCCATGATGTCAAGCAAAGAGGCACTGACTTTGAAGTTAGGCCTTGAAATACGTCCACAGGTACACCTCCAATTGACTCAAATTATGTCAATTAGCCTATCAGAAGCTTCTAAAGCCATGACATTATTTTCTGAAATTTTCCGAGCTGTTTAAAGGCACAGTCAACTTAGTGTATGTGAACTTCTGACCCACTGAAATTGTTATACAGTGAATTATAAGTGAAATAATCTGTCTGTAAACAATTGTTGGAAAGATTACTTGTCGAACACAAAGTAGATGTCCTAACCGACTTGCCAAAACTATAGTTTGTTAATTGACAAGAAATTTGTGGAGTGGTTGAAAAACAAGTTTTAATGACTCCAACCTAAGTGTATGTAAACTTCCGACTTCAACTGTACATTTTATTGTAACGATATCTGCCCAGTGCTTCTACATCCACACATAAGCTATAGCCTACTCTATTTATTTAAAACCACACGCGCACCGGACCTCGCACATATGGCTACTGAACTTGAAGTAGCAAGAATGATGACCGCGACACTTGCTACATTTTGCATATAGAATATAGGCTACCTTTTAGGAGGCCGATTTGCAGGCAGAGACAAATAAATGGGTAATCAATAYTTATTGRAAATGAAAAMGTTGCAGTGCTCGCTCACCATTATAGCCTGACCTATAGGCACAACGTGCCTTTTCATTTTCAATTATTATATTTTCTGATTACACCTCGACTCACGTTGGTTGAGTGCCATTTCTTTCCATTATCAGTATTTATTTACTGACRCTGTAGTAAACTACAGTCTAATCATATTTAAGTTACCTTGATATGAAATGAACTGCCACGTGATTCTCCACCCATGAACTCGCACGCCCAACTAGGAGAGAAGAGGTAGGCTACTGAAGTTGAAGCAGTGAATTCTGAGTGTGTGAATAATGCAAAAAAAKATGTGCTTTTAATACAATAGGTAGGCTAAAAGGCTCTGCATGGTCATCCAACATCTGAAGTGGCCRTACAGCATTTACTGAGGTGCAGCCTCCAGACTTCAGGGCATTCATATGTTGGGGTTCGTTTCCTTGTTTCTTGTCAATCATTGGTTCATTGGTGAAATTAGCATTATGACAATATCTTTAATTTAAACATTCAAAACCTTTATTAATGCAATTGCAGACCGATGTTGACAATCAGGAACATAGTACGCATGTTTCCGAGTAAGTTCTKCATCAAASAAAAGGTCCCAAGTTATTTTTTTAAACCCGAAGTCCAGCCCTAGTGATGTCGCTGCCTACGTCATTATCTTTTACTCGTGACCAAAACCATGCCTACCTACACAGCTATATAAACAAGGCTTTTGGTGTTATCTAAAAACTTACCAGTAAATGTCTAAGTTGATTTATAGTGGAATGTCTGACTAGTCTTATCTCCTACACTCCCCTGCAGAGTTCTGWCTCAGTCACACATTTMTCAGAGGGGTCTCTTTATAAGAGGCAGAAAGAGAACTAGAAMACAACTGTGGAACAATATTAAAACCTCCTAATGTATATATATTGTTAATCTGTAGTCTAGGACCCTATAAACGTGAGGGAGAGGTCTTATAACCCCTCCCCTTCTATTAATACAACATAAGCTTAATCAATTATTCTAATACATCAATCATTTGGTACAGTCCTAATCATGACCACTAGGTGAACTCCTGACACATACTTCTTGCGCTTAGCGGAGCAGAGCTATTGTGTAGGAAGTTGTCAAGGAAGTGAGTTTGTGTTTATACAGGATGTACCGCCTCCACCTACCGTCAACCAATCATGTCAATGCAGAGATATACGGAGCCCTCTGCATTGTTTCACAATTTGAGAGGCGCACGGTGATGTGGTACGGAGCTTGATTTGGCCTCTGCATGCCCCCGGAGGCTCCGAAAATWGCGACCACATTTACAGATCAAGCATACATTTGCTTTAATGCATACAAAGCAGAAAAATGACAGTTTCCACATAATCTGAGGGACAACAAAAATATTTTTTTACCCAGAGTCGTCTGTCTGCCCGCTCCAGCCCGCAGCATGAAAAATGTAGACAGCGCCCCAATGATCTCTGTTGGGACCTGCCCTCTACCGCCTTGCAAACTCTTGCCTCCATCTAGCTGATCTAGGGTGTAATCATTAGTCCAACAGTTGAAAATGAAAGTTTCTATTGGATAAATTCAGGTATGTTTATCCCCGTTCCGTTTAAGAAACATTTTTCAACACAATCAGCGGAATGAATACACCCCTGATCACCCGCAAACACAGTTCACTTTCATAGCTGCCTTATACAAACTGCATGATCACTTTACTCATTGTATAATTCCTTCTCGCATCTATGCGGTCTCCTCCTCTCACCTTTTCCCTTCGCTTGTGAATTTCATTCCACAACAGCTATCTGTGACCAGGTGAGAGAACCTTCCCAAGCCAAAACTTCATACCATAAACGCTACACACTGTCTACATCGTTGTCAACATAGCTACTATAACTAACGTGTTAGTAAACCCGCTACAATCATGCAGTACAGCAWGCAGTTTAGCAGTTACACCGGCAGGCCCCGGTGGCAATACATTTATAAAACCAAAAGTTTASCTTGATTTGGAAGCGTTCCAGTGTTAGATAGCCAGCTAGCTTTCATAGTATCCCTCTCTGTTTGACCTAGGTATTTGAGTAGACTAGCTAGCTGCCTTCGCTAGCTAAACAAGTGAAAGTAAAAATGTAAAAAATACAATAAAATATAGCTAGCTCTCTCCATTTTTKAAGAAATTAATTTGTTCAAAACTGTTCAACTATTGTCTTTCTCTTTTAGTCAACTACCCACCACATTTTATGCTCTGCAGTTCTAGCTACCTGTAGATAACTCTTTCAGTACTAGATTCATTCTCGATTACTTTGGTTGGGTAGACAAGATGTTAGTTCATGCTGCAAGAGCTCTGATAGGTTGGAGGACATCCTCTGGAAGTTGTCATAATTATTGTGTAAGTTTATGGAAGGGAGTGAGAACCATGAGCCTCCTAGGTTTTGTATTGAAGTCAGTTTACCCAGAGGAGGACGGAAACTAGTTGTCTTCCAGCTACACCATGGTGCTACCCCAGAGAGTTCTGTTGAGGTTACTGTAGACCTTCATTGCAAAACAGTGTGTTATAATTAATTATTTGGCGATGTGAATATATTTAGTATAGTTTCACTATTTAAATTTTTATGAAATTCACTGAGGAGGATGATCCTCCCTTTCCTCCTCTGAGGAGCCTCCATTGACACACACAACCTGGAGCTTTCCGCCACAGGCTTTGCAACTTACACAAAGTTTTCTCGCCCTCTCTCAGTCCAACGGTTGGGATGCCAACGAAATGTTTCGTTACAACAAGGTGAACTTCGGCGTCGAGTCTACCTACGACTCCAGCCTCTCAATGTACACGTAAGTCCACCTCCCATGTCAACACAAAAAAGTCTTCAAGGCCTAAACAGAGTCTAAGCGAAAGGACAACCTTTTGAAAGAATTATGCCCCTGAATCTCCATCAGAGCTGGGTTTGAAATACTTGAAAGATAATTTCAAATACTTAATCTGTTCCTGTTTGAGCATGCCTGGCTTAATAATCCAATAGAGGAGTCCCAAAACTGCAATTCTCGCCCATCTGGCACTCCAAGCAGACTCAAGCAAACACAAAAGTATTTGAACMCAGATCTGATCTTCATACATGATTGTTTGTATGTATGTATCTATGCATAGTGTTGATCTTCACCATCTCTCTATCCTTTTCTCTCTCCATCTCCCTCCCTGTCCCTCAGGGTCCATCTGGAGAGGGGCAGCACGGAGGGCTTCCGGCAGCGGGAGGCGCGTGCCGCCCGCATGGCTAGTGAGATCGAGTCCAGCCCCCAGTACCGCCATCGCGTCTCGTTGGAGAACGAGGAGGGCAAGAGCGAGGAGGACAAGTACAGCGCAGTGGTGCGCGGTGGCGAGCGGGGGAGGGAAAGCCCCAGGGAGAGGGAGAAAGGCTGCGACAGCCCCAGCATAGTCAGCAGGTGAGTGCTCCGGTCAGGCTGTATTCTTTGGCTATGTCACAATTCTCCACCCTTTTCCAGAAGTGTGCACTTCATGGATTCAACAATGGTGGAAATGAACTCTTTCTAGCCAATGATTTCATGTTTTTAAATACATGATGGTGAGTAAAAAAGTCCACACTTGGGGAGAAGGGTGGAAAATTGGGATGTAGCCTTTGGCTAGTGTGTGGGGGGGGTGTCACTATTGGCTACTGCTAAGTGGTTTGTGTATTTGAGATTGACCACATTTCAGTCGGACTGAGTAGAATGGCTGATCTACAAATCAACTGGCATCCCAATTAACTGCTCATTATGTGATCAAGATGAGTGATTCTGCCCCTCACCTTGCTCAAACTGATCCCCTCATCATGCTGAAAGTCTTTGGCAGCAGTGGATGGATTGGGGAAATTATGATCTACAGTACACTCCCCCCCTCATTCTTTCTTTCTGTTTATCTCTCTCTCTTTCAGGGAAAGCAAATACATTCCGTTACCCCAGCGAGCTAGGGAGATGGGCGTGTCGGGGGGCAGCATGCGAGGAGAACGCGAGCGGGCGGAGCGAGGCCCTGGAGGAGGAAGCGGCGGACCCCAAGGTCACAACCGCATGAGCGCCGGCTACCGCTCAGCCCCTCCCTCCTCTTCCTCCCCCAAACCTCACCTGCCCTTGGCCACTGGTGGCCCCCAGCCCCCTCCCCCCTCTTCGGAGTGCAGCAGCCCCCTCTCTGGCCGAGGTTACTCCCCCCACCAGCCCCAGGGCAGCCCTGGCACTGCCAGCCCCTACGCCCCTACCTCCCCCGGGGGTCCGGCCTCGGCCAACGCCACCCCCTCTTCAGCTAGTCCCCCCACCCCCCATTCCAACTCGCTGTCTCTGTCGGACACTGGTAGGCCCGTCAACGGAGGTGAGTGAAGTTATTAGTGTGTGTTTGTGTGTGTTCGGGGAGTTATCTGTGTTGTAATGGGATATCTGTGTGTCCACGTGGATGTGTTACTCCAGAAAGTGTACATCATGAAGTCATGAATTATTTGTTTTTATAGACTGGGTGGTTCGAGCCCCGAATGCTGATTGGCTGACAACCGTGGTATATTAGACCATATACCACGGGTATGACAAAACATTTATTTTTACTGCTCTAATTGCGTTGGTAACCAGTTTATAATAGCAATAAGGCACCTCTGGGGTTTGTGATATATGGCCAATATACCAYGGCTAAGGGCTGTGTCCTCATCGGGCCTTATTTCTTAACTTTGCACTGTGTCTTGAAAGTAATAGGTGACGCTTACAATAATATATTGCCAGTTGATTGTCGGGAAATTGAACCTCCTTTCTTCTTTCTCCCTGCCTCAGTGTCTTCCAGGATGTCTCCCAAATTACAGAGACCCGCCCAGTCAAACCGACCGGTCCGGACACCTAACTCACACACCCAGTCCACAGGTTAACATACAACTATGCCTTTTATCTCACACTTTGTCTACACACTTGTTCAAGACGCACTCCAGAACTCAAGACACAGACATTCTGCCTCATCATAGACTTAAGTCCAATGAATCCAATGAGAATTGCTACTAAGGGTAGATGTTGGTTAGTAAACTACTAACTCACATTTCATATGCATCTGATATGGCACATTATTCCTTATATACAGTTGAAGTCGGAAGTTTACATACACTTAGGTTGGAATCATTAAAACGTGTTTTTCAACCACTCCACAAAGTTCTTGTTAACAAACTAGAGTTTTGGCAAGTCGGTTAGGACATCTACTTTGTGCATGACACAGAAAAAAAATTGTAGACCTCCACAAGTCTGGTTCATCCTTGGGAACAATTTCCAAATGCCTGAAGGTACCATGTTCATCTGTACAAACAATAGTACGCAAGTATAAACACCATGGGACCACGCAGCCATCATACCGCTCAGGAAGGAGACACGTTCTGTCTCCTGAGAAGAACGTACTTTGGTGCGAAAAGTGCAAATCAATCTCAGAACAACAGCAAAGGACTTTGCGAAGATGCTGGAGGAAACAGGTACAAAAGTATCTATATCCACAGTAAAACGAGTCCTATATCGACATAACCTGAAAGGCCGCTCAGCAAGGAAGAAGCCACTGCTCCAAAACTGCCATAAAAAAGCCAGGTTTGCAACTGCACATGGGGACAAAGATCGTACTTTTTGGAGAAATGTCCTCTAGTCTGTTGAAACAAAAATGGAACTGTTTGGCCATAATGACCATCATTATGTTTGGAGGAAAAAGGGGGAGGCTTGCAAGCCGAAGAACACCATCCCAACCGTGAAGCACGGGGGTGGCAGCATCATGTTGTGGGGGTGCTTTGCTGCAGGAGGGACTGGTGCACTTCACAAAATAGATGGCATCATGAGGGGGAAAAATTATGTGGATATATTGAAGCAACATCTCAAGACATCAGTCAGGAAGTTCAAGCTTGGTCGCAAATGGGTCTTCCAAATTGACCCCAAGCATACGTCCAAAGTTGTGGTAAAATGGCTTAAGGACCACAAAGTCAAGGTATTGGAGTGGCCATCACAAAGCCCTGACCTCCACCCTATAGAAAACTTGTGGGCAGAACTGAAAAAGCGTGTGCAAGCAAGGAGAACTACTAACCTGACTCAGTTACGCCAGCTCTGTCAGGAGGAATGGGCCAGAATTCACCCAATTTATTGTGGGAAGCTTGTGGAAGTCTACCTGAAACGTTTGACCCAAGTTAAACAATTTAAAGGCAATGCTACCAAACACTAATTGAGTGTATGTAAACTTCTGACCCACTGGGAATGTGATGAAAGAAATAAAAGCTGAAATAAATCATTTTCTCTACTATTATTCTGACATTTCACATTCTTAAAATAAAGTTGTGATCCTAAGACATGGATTTTTTACTCGGATTAAATGTCAGGAATTGTGAAACTGAGTTTAAATGTATTTGGCTAAGGTGTATGTAMACTTTTGACTTCAACTGTATATAGTGCACCACTTTTGGCCCTATATAGGTAAYAGGGTGCCAGGGCACAAAGTGGTGCACTTTAAAGGGAACAGTGTGCCATTTCAGACACAGCCAGACATGCTAACCATTTATAACGACTCATTGTCTTTCATTCTGACCTCTGTTCTGTCTTGTCCTCCCTCAGCCTCCCGCTCCCTGAAATCTGTCTCGCAGGACTCAGTGCAGTACCTGGACACGTCATCTGTCTCCATGCCCGCCCAGATAACATCAGGCCTCGCCCCGCTCTTCCCCATCGATGGTACGAACAATCAACAAACTATATATTTAAACAAGTGGAGACAGGTTGTGGTAGTTGAGTAGTAGTGACGACAAAGAAATTGCTCATGATAATAAGTATTTATAAAACAAACTTTCATACATTTGGCTGAAAGCACTACTACATCTTCCACGTCCGGTCTCCATTTTTTTTCTCTTTGCTTATTGAGTCTATATTAAGTAATGAAAGGGGCCCCAACTGTCGTCAGGACAGGGTCACCTGTACAAGAACCAGACAGGTGTTTTGTGGGAATCTGTTCAAGTGGTTGGGGTTTTCCAGTGGCTAATTGGTCCCCTGTGTGTTTTTTTTTCTATCTCTGTCTCTCATTCTGTCTGTCTGTTCTACAGTGAACGAGATTCTCTGTATGGCTGCCAAAGATCGATCAGCAGAGAGTCCAGGCAACATGGAAGATGGCAAGAGTAAAGGTGTGTGTGTCTGTGAAATGTGTGTTTGTGGGAGGGAGTTTGTGTGTATTAAAGGTCAGACACACCTCGACAACGAATGGTTAAAGCACCTGCTGGGTGTCGATGAATGGTGACAGTTTGCTCTGATTCAGCATGTAGACACCTTTGGGAAATGAACAGAAAATGACAGCAGATATTCTGGTCGGTAGGATGGCTAGTGGCCACACCCTATTTTTAACTGTTTGCTGTTGTGGTGTCTCACCTCAAAAAGTGTGTGCATGTTAGTGTGTCAATTAGCTGTTGTCGTAGATGAGAAGAGTATTCCTGTAGAAAAGCATTTGTTTGCCATAAGGTGCTGTCTGAAAGAAAAGTGCAGCCAAAAACACATTCTCTCCTGCTTGAGAACTTTTTTGTATCCTTTCTCTCCCTCTTTCTCTCCCCGTTTCCTCTCAGCTCCCTCCATTCAGCAAAGGTCACAAATTGAAGAGCTGCGGAAATTCGGCAAAGAATTCAGGGTAAGACTTCTGTCGCTGCTCCTTAGCCATGTGTGTACGAGAAATCTGCAATTACCCCTGAGTCTAAATTCTCTTGATGAAAATAATTTTTCTGTCAAGTCCTGGGCTGGTGGTATTTCAAGAAGCAGGACCAAGTTGGACGGATAAAAAACGTCCCGTTTTCAGGACCCTGTCTTTCAAAGATAATTCATAAAAATCCAAATAACTTCACAGATCTTCATTGTAAAGGGTTTAAACACTGTTTCCCAAACAGTTCATGAACATGCACCTGTGGAACGGTCGTTAAGACACTAACAGCTTACAGATGGTAGGCAATTAAGGTCACAGTTATGAAAACTAGGACACTAAAGAGGCTTTTCTACTGACTCTGAAAAACACCAAAAGAAAGATGCCCAGGAGGGTCCCTGCTCATCTGCATGAACGTGCCTTAGGCATGCTGTAAGGAGGCATGAGGACTGCAGATGTGGCCAGGGCAATAAATTGCAATGTCGGTACTCTGAAACGCTTAAGACAGCGCTACAGGACGTACAGCTGATCGTCCACGCAGTGGCAGACTACGTGTAACAACACCTGCACAGGATCGGTACATCCGAACATCACACCTGCGGGACAGGTACAGGATAGCAACAACAACTGCCCGAGTTACACCAGGAATGCACAATCYCTCCATCAGTGCTCAGACTGTCCGCAATAGGCTGAGAGAGGCTGGACTGAGGGCTTGTAGGCTTGTTGTAAGGCAGGTCGTCACCAGACATCACCGGCAACAACGTTGCCTATGGGCACAAACCCACCGTCGCTGGACCAGACAGGACTGGCAAAATGTGCTCTTCACTGACGAGTCGCGGTTTTTCTCACCAGGGGTGATGGACGGATTCGCGTTTATCATCGAAGGAATGAGCATTACACGAGGCCTGTACTCTGGAGCGGGATCGATTTGGAGGTRGAGGGTCCGTCATGGTCTGGAGCGGTGTGTCATAGCATCATCGGACTGAGCTTGTTGTCATTGCAGGCAATCTCAACACTGTGCGTTACAGGGAAGACATCCTCCTCCCTCATGTGGTACCCTTCTTGCAGGCTCATCCTGACATGACCCTCCAGCATGACAATGCCACCAGCCATACTGCTCGTTCTGTGCGTGATTTCCTGCAAGACAGGAATGTCAGTGTTCTGCCATGGCCAGCGAAGAGCCTGGATCTCAATCCCATTGAGCACGTCTGGACCTGGTGGATCGGAGGGTGAGGGCTAGGGCCATTCCCCCCAGAAATGTCTGGGAACTTGCAGGTGCCTTGGTGGAAGAGTGGGTTAACATCTCCCAGCAATAACTGGCAAATCTGGTGCAGTGCATGAGGATGAGATGCACTGCAGTACTTAATGCAGCTGGTGGCCACACCAGATACTGACTGTTCATTTTGATTTTGACCCCCCCTTTGTTCAGGGACACATTATTCAATTTCTGTTAGTCACATGTCTGTGGAACACATGTCTCAGTTGTTGAATCGTGTTATGTTCATACAAATATGTTAAGTTTGCTGAAAATAAACACAGTTGACAGTGAGAGGACGTTTCCTTTTTTGCTGAGTTTATTCACATAAGTAGTCAGAAATAAATGACTTACATTTCTAGTTTATAACCCAGTTCTACTGTTAAATCCTTTTAAGCATGTAAATTAACTTGGAAATGTGTTTTGAGAAATGCAAGCGGTCTAGCACCCCTTACTAAAGTTTCATACTCCTTGTAATTTTATTTCCCTCTTGTTTCTTTCTTTTTAGCATAGAGTGCATTGCGTTGCACTTGCTTTGTATGAATTGGCTGTATAAATAAAGATTGATTTGATGTGATTCTCCTCAGCTTCAGCCCAGCGGATGTGGCTCCAGTGCAGCAGCGGTATCTCCCTCTGACACGGCCAAGCCCTTCCCCTCGTACCCCAGCCCCGCCTCCTTAGACTCCAAACAGACCCTCGCCCCCCAAAGTACTTCCCAGCCCTCCGCTTCCCCCTCAGGGGACCCCGCCAAGGAGCCCAGTTCCAGCGCAGCCGCCTCCACCGCCAGCCCCATTTCAGACAGGCAATCGCCAGGACAATCCCAGTCAGCCAGGACCCCAGGAAGTGAGGAGTCCAGACAGGAGAAGGCAGAGCGAGTGGAGGGTGTGATTGAGTGAGTTTTGCTGAAGACTGAAAGGGGATTTCTTTCTGGTAGTGCTGAGCGATTAACCAAAATGTCAGTTATTTTTCTTTTTTTAAACGACTAATTGACCAACATCGGTTCAATTATTAGAATTCCATTTTGTTCGTTTTTTTTCTTCTGTGAGCTCAACATGCAGTTTCTCTAGAGATGAATCAGATCAAGCCCAAACTGTGCAATGTAGTAGGGAGTTGTAGTTCCCAACAGGCCACAATTCTACATAGTTTAGCCAATGATCATAATCCATTGCACGTCTACTTGTCCAGACACTGAAATGGAGAGAAGAGAAATAAGACTTGCGATCGAGAGGGATAAAGAGAAGTTGCTCCACGAGGTATCTACCTGAAAATACATAATCTAAGTGATTGATAGTTGGTATTTAGCAGTCATAAGTATACATAGACAGCAGCTCTATAGAAATGTGAAATATTTTATTGAAGCAGTTATGGGCAGTCACTACCACCATGGGATTTTTAATAATTGTTTCATTCTGTTAAAGCATTCAACTCACATAATACATGCAGTTAATGTTTAAAATAATCGAAACCTAAATCGAAAAACCGGGATTATTTTGTTTAATAATCGAAACCGAACCTACCTCAAAAAGCACATCGCTCAGCACTACTTTCTGGTTTATAGATGGATTTGGTTACAGAGCAGTGGATATCATTGTGTATACAGTACTAACAGTGTCCTCTCTCTCACTCTCTCAGTCAAGTCAGGAAGTCAACTCTGAATCCCAACGCCAAAGAGTTCAACCCAAACAAAATCGCGCTCACTCTGGTAAGCAAGGTGTCAAGAAGAGCAAAATGATTAGGATCGAAAATGTCTTGATGTCTACTAACCAAACAATGACTTTGTCTTGACGTGTGGCTCAGTTGGTAGAGTATGACGCTTGCACACATCATGACTGTAAGTCGGCTTTGGTTAAAAGCGTCTGCTATCTATCTACTGTATCTATACCACAAAACACTGTCTAGACGCGCCTATGTACCAAACGATGGTAGACGTCTACGCACCAAACGATGTCTAGAGGTCTACGCACGAAATGGTGTAGGGCAGGGATGGGCAACTTTGATCGGGGGGGAAGGCCACAAAAACTCATTATGAGGGGCCGCAGTGGCTCGCGGGTCCGCGTACCCACACATGCAGTCAGACTTTTTTTGAGAGCCCTAAGTGAAATTTTGATTTTGAAATGTTTGAGTGTTTAGTATTTTTTGAGTGTCTAACCAGGTTTCTATCTAACCATTTCATGTGGATGATTTACCTGATGCATGAAAAAAGTCAAGGCCAGTCTGATGGAAAAAGGACATGCCGGTACAATTTGATAAATGCAGACAGACAATTTGTTTGTTCGACCTGGTGGGCTCTTTTTTTGTGTCAGTAAAATGAATTATGTGAGATTGTGGTGGAAATGCCTTTTATGCGCAAGTATTGATATAATAACCGCCATATTGAAGTCACGCGATGATATGTTGTGTGATTCTCCCACTACGACTTGGAAAACCATGCAGTTTATTAGGCTACAGATGAAATAAGTTATGATGAACTTCACAGGGTGGTGAAATTGCATGTGATGAGCTTGATGTTTCTTTCCAATAAAATATCTAGGGTCTTATTTCTGTGACAAAATATCTAGGGTCTTATTGATCGATGCTTCGCTGCCGTTTGACAAATAAAAAGAATATCACTCTTATCCATAATAATCTCATAATGTACAGTCCTGTGAAAAAGTATTTGCTCCCTTTCTAATTTTCTCTAGTTTTGAATATTTTTTTATACTGAATGTTATCAGATCTTCAACCAGAACCTAATATTAGATAAAGGGAACCTGAGTTTACAAATAACAAAAAAAATGGATACTTCATTTATTTATTTAACAAATTTATGCAACATTCAATTCCCCTGTGTGAAAAAGTAAGTGCACCCTTACACTCTTTAACTGGTTGTGCCACCTTTAGCTGCAATGACTGCAACCAAATACTTCCTGTAGTTGTTGATCAGTCTCATATCGCTGTGGAGGAATTTTGGGCCACTCTTGCATGCAGAACTGCTTTAACTCGGCGACATTTGTGGGTTTTCAAGCATGAACTGCTCGTTTCAAGTCCTGCCACAACATCTCAATTGGGATTAGGTCTGGACTAGGCCATTCCAAAACAAAAAAATAAATAATTATTAACCATTTTCATGTAGACTTGATTGTGTGTTTTGGATCATTGTCTTGCTGCATGATCCAGCTGCACTTCAGCTTCAGCGCACAGACGGATGGCCTGACATTCTCCTGTAGAATTCTCTGATACAGAGAAGAAATCATGGTTCCRTCTATTAAGGCATGTCGTCCCAGGTCCTGAGGCAGCAAAGCATCCCCAAACCATCTCACTACCACCACCATGCTTGACCGTTGGTATGAGGTTCTTACTGTGGAATGCAGTGGTTGGTTTTCACCAGCCATAATGGGACCCATGYCKTCCAAAAAGTTATAMTTTTGACTCATCTGTCCRTAGAACATTCTTCCAAGAGTCTTGATGATCATCCAGGTGCTTTCGGCAAACTTGAGTCAACTTTTTGGACGAGATGGGTCCATTTTTATGTCTGGTGGAAACCTAACACTGCATATTAGGTTTTGGTTGAAGATCTGATAACATTCAGTGTCAAAAATATGMAAAAATATAGAAAATCAGRAAGGGGGCAAATACTTTTTCACGGCGCTGTTAGTTGCCTACCTGCACTGTATCTGCGAGCTGTTGGCTAGAGCACACGTACCAAGACCAGAGTKRRCACATTTGCTATWTAACGTAACAGTTTTTGTGACAAAACTATCAGAGTTGAWAATGCGATGGAAACCATTTAACTTGTATTTTTCATTCGGTACATGGGGAATTTAACCGCAAACATTATTTTTATGTGCGCAACGTCATCACGCACATACTTTTATCCGCAATAAGTCAGTTTGATGGAAACACATCTCTGGTGGGAAAATGCGCATATTATTTTATGCAGATTTTAAACTTTGCATGAAAATCTGTTGCAAATTGGATGGAAACCTAGCTGTCTGACATAAGAGATKGCTGTTGCACAAAAATAAACAGAAAAACATTTGCACCGTGTGTATTCTACTATTCTAGCTCTCAACCGTAAGTTGAGACCCTGAGTTCCCAATTAAAAAAAAAAATAATAATAATATTTTCCCATCCCTGGTGTAGGGTAAAGTTGCCCATAGATACTTATTTTTGTGTCCGTTTTAMATTTTCCCCACTAATGATTTAGGATTGGAGTAGGGATGAGCATTTGAAATCATTTCAATATTCATATAATGTCATTCATTTTGGGGAGACATCGAATATTCAAATAACCGTGCCCATCCCTAGATTGGGGGAGGGGAAGCTGGTCTTATCTGTATCTAGGGGAGAGTTCACCCTGGAGTGTACCAAACACTGCCTAGACATCTACTTACCAAACTGATATAAATGGTTCTTCCCCTTCCCTCTGTGTCTGCAGACGAAGCCCAACCCTTCACCCACGCCCCCCCGGCCACCCCCTCCCAGCCCTGCGATGGTGCTGCAGCACCCAGGCAGCCAGGGTCCCATCTACAACGCCCCCTACCTCTCCTACATCTCCCAGATCCACTCTGTACAGGTAACGCACACACAGATCCCAACTGTACAGGTAACCCGCACACACAAGACACTTATGACACTGTGATTGAATTGACTGCATGCTGTGGAACATTCCGTTTCCCCATTAAATACTGCTCCCCCTGTTTGTATGAATGTGAGGCTTTGGGATTATTGGTAATATTATACTTGATTATAAACTGGGTGTTTCGAGCCCTGAATAATAATATAATAATAATAATATATAATAATTACAGTCAATGCTATACTTGAGTTTCACCAGTGGTGATGTAGTGTGTGACTATATACAGTGTTACGCTATTGTTTGTGCGCATTTTAGGATCTAGTACGAGTTCATGTTAAAATTGCCTAAATCCCCTCATTGAAAAGCCAATGTGGCTTGTAGCTTTGTGTTGACCTCTTGTCTCCTGGCTTCTGTTTCCCTCCAGCCTCCACATATGTACCAGTATACCATGTCTACAGTCTGCCAGGGGAAATACCCCCGAGTCAAAGGTATGCGAGCTCTGCACTACCAGTGTGCATGCATTGTTTACACCTTGACATACTCTAGCCTGGTCCCAGATCTGTTTGTGCTGTCTGGCCAACTACTATGGTCAGTATCAAGCTGAGTTGGCAARACATTACAAACAGGGGCYCCSGAGAGGCKCAGCAGTCTAAGGCACTGCATCTCAGTGCWRKGSSYGYMRMYSCWGRYYYKRKYYYRRKCYSKRKCWSWAYCRSAMMYGRWCGKGAKYSSSAKWSSSWKRSGSWSRMKYRSMAYYGKSWYSKYSKKGTYMGGGKWRGSSRKGRYMGGSMKWSRYYGTMAWTRWRAATWWGWWYTTRWYYKKMWYKSSYWKKYMWAKTWARRTWAARKKWWWWAAAKAMAWMTRSRWCYKRGSYMKAKMTMTATATAYATCTTACTTAYCTTACGAATACATATTATTATTACTACTTCTTTGTATTCTAACTTCTTTATCTACTAATGCATGGCAAACTGTTGTAGTTCTATAGTAAACTTTGAATGTCGGCAAAACTAGTAGTGAATTTATCCTTGTTCCGAAGTTTAAATCGTAAGCATGTGACGTAATTTCCCCCTGGGGATCAAATCAGTTTTATATTGTTCTTTTAAAGCATGTTCATATCTACTCGTGCGTCATTTTGGGCAGTGTGRTCTATGTGACTGTGAGCGAGTTCCCCTCCCTGTCAACGTTGTTATGCAGTCATGTTTTGGTCTCCCCCAGGCTTAGGGTTGGGGGCCCCCCGCTCGGACCATGGCAACTCGGGCCCGCCGCAGGCCATGCTACAGGTGGCGGCGTCTGCAGCCGGAGCCCCCCTGGTGCCGTCACCCTACCCCCAGCCCTACCTGCAGTACAGCCAGCAGCAGGTCATCCAGGCCATGACACCTTACCCTGGACAGGTCAGTGTGTGGGTGGGTGGGAAGGTGTGTGGAGAAGTGGGTGAGTGTGGGTGGGAAGGTGTGTGTTTGTCTGTGTCTATGGCTGTACTGTGGGGGGGCCAGACCTCAATTTCCTATCCCCAGAGTTTTGAATCGAACCGCCTCCCTTTGCCTTAGTGGTTATCCAGTTTTGGTCATCATAACTGTAGCAGTCAGATACTGAAAACAATGTCTCTGTCTTTCTCTATGTATCTCAAACGCTCTCCCTTCCCCAGCCGATGTACTCCATGCTGCAGGGCGGTGCGAGGATGTTGGGCCAGGGAGGGAGTCACCCCCAGGCCATGGGCCCTCAGTTCCCYGGCCAAGGTGAGGGGCCTCTGGTGCCACAGCAGGGTATCTATGGTGAGTCCAAAACTGGTTGGATCCTGGATTTAGACTGGATCATTGTTTTGGGGGTARCCTAGTCCAAGATCTGTTTGCTGTTTGTGCTGTATAGCCAACCAACGACCATAGGAGTTGTGTATGCAGCACAAACAGATCTTGTACCAGGCTACTGGATCATTGTTTTGGGAAATGTACAATGGAAAGTGTCTTCAGCTCTCTCTTTCTCGCCCCTCTCTAGCCCCACAGCCGTTCTCCCATCACCAGGGTGCAGTGCACCAGCCCCGGCCCTCCAGCACCCCTACGTGTAACCAGCCTCCCCCTCAGCAGCACGCCCCCAGCCCTGGACAGGTAAGACCAACACCCCTCATCCCAGCTTCAAATCTCACCATCCCTCTCCGGAACGCATACCAGTTCTAGAACATACCCCTTTTTGTCTTGCCCACGTTTTTTTTTATCGACATACAGCGTTGTTGGGCATTTTGAAGGTCCGTGTTAAAGGTATACTCGGACAGCGATGGGACAAGTGGGCTGACTTTCAATACAAAGAGCGTGAAGCAAGAGATGAATCTTCTCGACTGTTGTCGTCACACAGCTATCGTCTTTGTTTCACACTACTACTCGTGGTCACGTCATATTGCTGAGTCTGAGCTTTTTTTCTTCTAAGTTTATCCTATGCTAATGATTTCCTTCTCCATCTCTGCCCAGTCGGGACTCCAAACCCAGTCTCTATATCACTCCGGGCCGCTCTCAGTCCCCACCCCCCCTAATATGCCCCCCGGACAAACAMCGCCCCAGGGCTCGTTCCCCCTTCAGGGCTACAGCCTGCATGGCCACCAGGGAATCACGCACACGTACCCCGGTCTGGGGCAGATAACACAGGTACATTTACACTGCTGGAGTTACATTTTGCAACATGACATTTAAATGTGCCTTTGGAAAACTCCATATTTCAGCAATTGTTTTTTATATAACCCTGGTTATGACTGTAACCAGAGATAATAATGTTGTTGATTTTATCAGGAATTCCTCACTTTTCTGACAGCATCCTTTATTCTTTCATAACTGAAAGTTGCTAACCCACAAACAGATATCCTTCTTTTTCTGTGTTGCATATCTATTCGAAGCTGTCAAAAATGTATTATCTAATGCCAGATTTTTAAAGTAAACAACTTTTGGAAGATGTGAAAAAAAATTACTCAATTCCATCCAAAATGGGTGGCAGGTAGCCTAGTAGTTAAGAGCGTTGGTCCAGTAATCAAAAGGTCGCTGGTTCAAATCCCCGAGCCGACTAGGTAAAACGTTTGTCTCTGTGTCCTTGAGCAAGGCACTCAACCCTAATTGCTCCTGTAAATTGCTTTGGATTAGTCTGCTAAATGACTAAAATGAAAAAGCATAACTGTCCATCAATTTCTATGTCCAAGCAATATGGAATTTAGAGTGATTGTAAGAACGAACACAATGTCCTAATGTTTATATTTAGGCAGATCATGTCTTTTTACCTGTGTTTTATATATTGTGTGACACATTTGATGTATGTCCCTGGTCCCTCTCCGTAGGCTCACGTCCAAGGGGCCATGCAGGGACCCCACCACCAGGGCCAACACGGCCACCCGCAGGTAGTGATGCTCCAGGCCCCGCCCCCCCAGCACGGCCTTGGACAAGTCTCGCAGCACCCCCAACACGGCCTCCAGCAAGGGGCCCACCAACACTTCTACATAGGACATCCACAAGGTATGAAGGTTCCCTAAGCTTGTATTAATGCAGAGAAGGGGACCAGAGTGTTATACTAGAGGGGCGACATTTCCGCAGTGCAAAAAGACCGGGGTTTGGGAAGTCAATGGTAGAAGTGAAAAATTCATCCTTAGTTGTAACTTTCTCTAAATCTAAAGGCACAACCTAGATTTGATTCAATGCGTGGGTAAAAGTAAGCCGGTCCGGTACGGCGTCCCTGCAAAATAAATAGTGGGGCTACGCTGTATYGGTAAAACGTGAGCCGATCACAATTAATACAAAATACCAAGAAAACTAGGCTATTACATCATTATTTTACATTACCGCATGAAATGAGTGAATTCACTTGAAACCGGGTGGTATACGCTCCAACTTCCCAAGGCAGAGATGAGTGGCCGAGACGTGCGCAGAAAACAGTGGATGCAATTCAATTATACAATCGCTGAATGTCATTACAATAGGCATACAGTACCAGTCAAAAGTTTGGACACACCTACTCATTCAATGGTTTTTCTTTATTTTGACTATTTTCTACATTGTAAAATAATAGTGAAGACTTCAAAACTATGAAATACCACATATGGAATCATGTAGTAACCAAAAAAKTGTTCAACAAATGAAAATATATATTATATTTGAGATTCTTCAAAGTAACCTCGATGACAGCTTTGCACTCTTGACGAACCTAAGCACACAGCCAAGACAATGCAGGAGTAGCTTTGGGACAAGTCTCTGAATGTTCTTTAGTGKCCCAGCCAGTGCAGCGACACTCCTCATCCAACCTGACAGAGCTTGAGAGGATCTGCAGAGAAGAATGGGAGAAACTCCATAAATGCAGATGTGCCAAGCTTGTAGCGTCATACCCAAGAAGACGCGAGGCTATAATCACTGCCAAAGGTGCTTCAACAAAGTAAAGGGTTTATGTAAATGAGTACTTATGTAAATGCAATATTTCCATTTTTGCTTTGTCATTATTAGGCTGTAACGTAACAAAATGTGGGAGAAGTCAAGGGGTCTGAATACTTTCCGAATGCACTGTATGTACAATTATATAACATTGAGGTCCTTGAAAATGACAATTAATTTCTTGAAAAAGTCCCTGAAAGTTCTTGAATTTGACTTGCCAATGTCTGTATGACCCTGCTTAAAGTTAAAGGATGTATAGTCCTAGGCCTATGTTGTTGTATAGGTAGAGTTATGGGCTAATTTGAATATATTCACTTTTATATATTCCTCTCAGTACACATGTGGAACTGCATGAAAATCCTTTTTTATTTTTGTTTCAAAACATTTTGAAATGTTTATCCTAATGTGACACATTGGCCCCGTTTATTTATAGAAAGACCATATATGAAATWAATAGGGATTCGATATGTAATTAAGCGAGCTTGTGTGTCTCGTACCAGTAAGAAATTAAATGTACTTTCACCCCTGATTCAATGTCTTAAGTAGCTGAACATGTCATTACTATAACCTTGTGAAAGTTAAACTGACACGTTTACATTTGTCAAAAACTATAGCGAATAAGTGCCTTTTCGTTTGACGGGTTTGCACATGCGCAGTTCGGCGYGACTCCGTTGGACCCCATGGTGTGTTTTTGCGCATGAGTTTCGCTGCCATGACATCACCTACAAGCGTGATCTGGGATTTCTATTGGAGAAGCAGTATCTGGACTTCTTCGCATATATATTGTCTTGTTGTTGGCCGTTTATATAGAACTTTCCTAAAAACTGTAGTTATAAATGCTGGTTTCTAATGTGTTTTGTGATGACTGTAGTCGAAAAGTACTTTTGTAATATTTTGTCTAAAGGTACTATTACATCCTCGATAAATATCAAATAGGTGAATGGTGCCCTTTGAACTGAAACACCACTACTCATCTTATTTTTTGGTCCATAGTAATATTGTGTTAATCGATACTCAATTCTTCCTTCTGTTTTTTCCCCTACAGCGATGCAGGTACAGACGCACCCCTCTCCCTTCCACCTTCCTGGAAACTGAGCTCCTCTGTTCTCCCCTCCCAAAAGAACTGTCCCTCTGTAACGGTCCACCCCCCTCGCCCTCTGGACATGACCACACCCAACCAAGAAGTGACGCAATCACGTGACACAGTGATGGGCTTGCAGGGAGAAGCGGCAAGACCTCATTGGTCAGCTACACTTCTCAGCTTCATCGTCGCTAAAGCCTCGGTTATAGCCCAACTGAGGATGATGATGATAAGCGGCGCCAACAGAAGCCGCACCCAATCCAAACCTTCGTCCCGTTCTCTCTTCCAGCTCCTTCCATTTTAAAGACAAAAGACACGACCACGTGAGATCATCATAGTGGAGAGAAAAGACATGGACGCCAAACGAGCGAAGGACACAACGTTTGACAACATCAAATCGCTTTGAGACTGACTCCTTTATAGTTTAAGTTCCTTGATATTGGGCGAATGGACAGAAGAAATACAAACACTTACTCAGAAATCGTTGAGTGTTGCAAAAAGGAGGATTGAACAGAACGGCATAAAAGAGGAGATTGGATTTTTACTTTAACCCGGTATCAACCCACCCTTCCCCTTTCCTCTCTCTTATAGCGAATTATGAATAATAATAATAAAAATATGGAAAATACAAAAAAAATACTTTAAACTACAATGACCAAAAAATAAAGTTTTAAACTTAACTACAGAAACATCTTGTTTGTTGAATGTATTACTTTTTTTATTGGAAGAATGTTAGTTAGTCAAGTCTTATCTCATAATAACCACAATGTTACACCAAAGGGAAACCATTTGTAAGACACATTTCAATGTAAAGAAGACACTAACAAAGTAATCATGTCATTTAAACAAACAACCAAATGCAGTTCCCACAGTTAAAACCGATTTTTAAGCAGTTCTTACGTCATGGGTATCCATTGTCCTTTGGTCACTTAAGAGGTTTTTGTTACACTTTTACTGGAGTTTAGTGTTTACCGTTTAACACTTGGCAGCTTAACAATTAACATTCACACATAAACATGTCCACATTATATGAAGCGTGGTTGCAAAATGACAGTCCAACCCAGAGTTCTTAAATGTTCACAATTTATGTAGTAATTTATGCGTCAAAAAATGTATAGGGTATCGTGATATAATTTTGCCAATTTTATATTGATACTGTGACTGAGTATCGATTTGCTAGGTAGTTAACGTTAGCTAGTGCTAGTCGGCTGTACTTCTCATCACATAGCTTTTTCTCCATMTTTTTAAAATAGTGAGCCAACATGTTTTGAGCACTTATCTACAAAATTTGCTTTCTCATGGCTCTCTGGTCCCTCTGCAGCAGACATATAGTGAGCAATATGTTTGGAACATCAAATCGCAATACATATAGAAGAATCGCAATACGTATCGATACCGAAGTATCGTGGTAATATCGTATAGGGAGGTTCCTGGCAATTCCCAGCCCTAATTTAGCAACGGTTATTGTAAATACAGTGCATTCTGAAAGTATTCAGACCCCTTGACTTTTTCTACATTTTATTACATTACAGCATTTTTCTAAAATTGATTTAAATAGTTTTATTTCCTCAATCTACACACAATACCCCATAATGACAAAGCAAAAACAGTTTTTTAGAAATGTTTGCAAATGTATTAAAAATAAACAACGGAAAGATCACATTTCAGACCCTTTACTCTGTACTTTGTTGAAGCACCTTTGGCAGCGATTACAGCCTCGTGTCTTCTTGGGATGATGCTACAAGCATGGCACACCTGTATTTGGGGAGTTTTTCCCCATTCTTCTCTGCAGATCCTCTCAAGGCCTGTCAGGTTGGATGGGGAGTGTCGCCGCACAGCTATTTTCAAGTCTCTCCAGAGATGTTTGATTGGGTTCAAGTCTGGGCTCTGGCTGGGCCACTCATGGAAATTCAGAGACTTGTCCCGAAGCCACTCCTACATTGTCTTGGCTGTGTGCTTAGGTTCGTTGTCCTATTGGAAGATGAACCTTCRCCCCAGTCTGAGGTCCTGACCACTGTGGAGCAGGTTTTCATCAAGGATCTATCTGTACTTTTCTCCGTTCATCTTTCCCTCTGTCCTGACTAGTGTTGCAGTACCTGCCGTTGAAAAACATCCCCACAGCATGATGCTGCCACCATCATGCTTCCCCCAAGGGGATGGTGCCAGGTTTCCTCCAGACATGACGCATGGCATTCAGGCCAAAGAGTTCAATCTGTTTCATCAGACCAGAGAATCTTGTTTCTCATGGTCTGAGAGTCCTTTAGGTGCCTTTTAGCAAACTACAAGCGAGCTGTCAATGTGCCTTTTACTGAGGGGTGGCTTCTGTTTGGCTACTCTACCATAAAGGCCTGATTGGTGGAGTGCTGCAGAGAGTTTTCCTTCTGGAAGGTTCTCCTCTCTCCGCAGAGGAACTCTRTCAGTGACCAAGTCTTGGTGGTTTCAAACTTCTTCCATTTAAGAATGATGGAGGCCACTGTGTTCTTGGGGATCTTCGATGCTGCAGACATTTCWTGGTACCCTTCCTCAGATCTATGCCTCGACACAATCGTGTCTCGAAGATCTACRGACAATTMCTTCTACCTCATGGCTTGGTTTTTGCTCTGATATGCACTGTCAACTGTGGGACCTTGTATAGACAGGTGTGTTCCCTTCCAAATTATGTCCAATCGATTGAATTTACCACAGGTGGATAACAAGTTGTAGAAACATCTCAAGGATGATCAATCGAAACAGGATGCACCTAAGCTCAATTTCGAGTCTTATAGCAAAGGGTCAGAATAAGGTAATGTTTTTTTTTGCAAACATTTCTAAAAACCTATTTGCTTTGTCATTATGGGGTATTGTGTGTAGATGAATGAGAAAAATAATACATTTCAGAATAAGGCTGTAACGTAACAAAATGTGGAAAAAGTCAAGKGGGTCTGAATACTTTCCGAATGCACTGTACTCCCTTAATTTATCATGTATTGTCAATGCTCAATAGCCTCTTGTATGACTGAATCCTCCTCCTCATTGTGCGTGGGTGTAGACTTTATATGTGTCCCAAATGKAWCCCTATTCCCTATATAATGYCCTACTTTTGAACAGAGCCCATAGGGAATAGAGTTCTATTTGGGATGCAACCTTGCTCTTGATCAGTGGGACRGAACCATTCCCTCCAGGCATCTACGTTGACATGACAGTTTTTCTATTACACTGTGACAGCGCCACACAGGATCAATTGACTTCCTACCAAGCGTAGTTACTTTTGGGCAAGACWGAGTACAGCGATAATGCATGTGGTTAAGACAGTAAAACATTAGAGTCTCATTCTCTCACTCACAGTTTCTCTCACACATTTTCTCTCTTCGTCTCCCCCTCAGTGCTTTATGGATCGTACTTGTCACCTCCTGTGTGTKACAGGGCGTAGAGCTTTTCAGCGCTGCTCTCCAGCCGCTCCCTGTACTCCAGGTGGGTGTAGTTGCCGGGCGGGACGCCCTCCGTGCCATGGAGCAGCAGCAGGCGATCACTGCCGCACTTTCACTGTCACCTGGAATTGGGGGAGAAGTAGGTGAATGGGGGAGTGAGATGGATGTAGAAGTGAATATAAAATAGATGAGGGAGGAAGAGGCAGATAAAGGGAAGGAGGAGGGGCGAGAGAGATGTGTGTACAGTTATGAATCAAGTAGATGGAGGTGGGTGAGTTACTGAGGTGAAGTTATGTGGAAGTGGATTCTAATGCAACCATGTGGCCTGGGGTTGGTCTTGTAGTTTGTGCCACTGCTGTCAGTGYTCACAGTTACAAATATGTCCCACTCACCTTCTGGCACACTCTTATATCTTTCCTATCTCCTATTGACTGGCTAGCTGTCCAATAAACACCCAACAATTATTAAGGAGTGAAAAGAAATATGGTTTTCAAAAATGTRCACCCAATCTGAATCAAACGCACCTCTTATTTGGGTTTGATTAGTATGGCGGGATGTTAGTATGGCGGGATGGTAGCATCTCACAATTGGATTTGCAGGACCTCCTCCAGACAAAAAAAGAAAGCTAAGTAGCATTATGCCTTCTCATTGCAGTCGCTGTACTCTTTATATACAGGAGAACTATCGCCTTGTGGTGAGGATAGCAGAGTTGCAAACTTGGCTTCAGACGCAATCGTTAGGCAAGGGCAATTTAAGTGTAGGAAAGGATGATACAGCGTTTGTGCCACCAGTAAATACAGGTAGTATTGYTAATCCCTCTGCACAGTTTCAGCCAGACAATTTTCTCATGGCTTCTGGAARGAAATGCTTTCGGCATGCACAACCAGTGTCGCTCATTCTGCAGATTTAGAAACTTTTCAACCGGTTTTCCCCACTAAGCAACAAGTCTGATTCAGAGCCTGAGCCATCTCAGGTCTCTCCTCCACCCGTTACGGGGTCTGAGCCGCCGAAGCCTCCCACCATTAGCTCTGACAAATTGAAAACCCTAGTCATTTGCGACTCCATTACCCGCAATATTAGACTTAAATAGAATCATCCAGCGATCATACATTGTTTACCAGGGGGCAGGGCTACYGATGTAAAGGCTAATCTGAAGATGGTGCTGGCTGATGCTAAAACTGGCAAGTGTAGATGGTATAGGGATATTGTTATCCACGTCGGTACCAAGGATGTTAGGATGAAACAGTCAGAGGTCACCAAGCGCAATATAACTCAACCGCTGGTTGAAAACTGTTTTCTGCCCCTCCCAAAAGATAGAATTTGTACATAATTCATAATTGAGTCCCTCTATCTGGGACTCCCCCACAAACAGGACCAAGCCTGGCCTGCTGAGGAGTGATGGACTCCATCCAAGCTGGAAGGGCACTCTCATCCCATCTATCAACATAGACAGGGCTCTATCTCTTCTAGCTCCACAATGAGATAGGGTGCAGGCCAGGCAGCAGGCTGTTAGCCAGCCTGCCAGCTTAGTGGAGTCTGCCACTAGCACTGTCAGTATAGTCAGCTCATTGAGACTGCCTCAATCTAGGTCGGGCAAAACTAAACATGGCGGTATACACCATAGATATCTCACTGGTAATAAAGACCACCTCCATTCCTGTCAATATTGACAGAGATTGTGATAATTTCTATTTTTATTTTTACCTTTATTTAACTAGGTAAGTCAGTTAAGAACAAGTTCTTATTTTCAATGACAGCCTAGGTGGGTTAACTGTCTTGTTCATGGGCAGAACGACAGATTATTTTACCTTGTCAGCTCGGGGATTCGATCTTGCAACCTTTCAGTTACTAGTCCAACRCTCTAACCACTAGGCTACCTGCCGCCCCAATATYTCACATCTCAAAATAGGACTACTTAATGTTAKATCCCTCACTTCCAAAACAGTCATAGTCAATTAACTAATCACAAACTTCATGTGATTGGCCTGATTGAAACATGGCTCAAGCTTGATGAATTTACTGTGTYAAATGGAGGCCTCCTGGTTACACTTGTGACCGTATCTCCTGCGCATCCCACAAAGGCRGAGGTGTTGCCAACATTTACGACAGCAAATTTMWATTTACCCTCCAAAACAATTTTYGTCTTTTGAGCTTCTCGTCAATAAATCTTCTCAGCCTACTCAATCACTTTTTATAGCTACTGTTTATAGGCCTCCTGGGCCRTATACAGCGTTCCTCACCGAGTTCCCTGAATTCCTATCAGACCTTGTAGTCATGGCAGATAATATTCAAATGTTTGATTTAAATATTCACATGGAAAAGTCCACAGTCCCACTCCAAAAGGCTTTCGGAGCCATCATCAACTCAGTGGGTTTGTCCAACATGTCTCCGGACCAACTCATTGCCACAGTAATAACCTGGATCTAGTTTTGTCCCGTGGAATAAATATTGTGGATCKAAATGTTTTTCCTCGTAATCCTGKACTATCGGACCACCATCTTATTACATTTGCAATCGCAATAAATAATCTGCTCAGACCCCAACCAAGGATGATCAAAAGCCGTGCTATAAATTCTTGGACAACCCAAAGATTCCTAAATGCCCTTCCAGACTCCCTCCACCTACCCAAGGATATTGGAGTACAAACATATGTTAACCGCTTAACCTTGCTTAACACCCTAGATGCAGTTGCAACTCTAAAAACAAAAATATTTGTCACAAGAAATTAGCTCTCTGGTATACAGAAAATACCAGAGCCCTGAAGCAAGCTTCCAGAGAACTGGAACAGAAATGGTGCTCCACCAAACCGGAAGTCTTCCGACTAGCTTGGAAAGACAGTACCGTGCAATATCGAAGAGCCCTCACTGCTGCTCGATCAGCCTACTTTTCCAACCTAAATTTGAGGAGAATAAAAACAAACCAAAATAAATGTTTTATACTGTCACAAAGCTAACTCAAAACCAGCATTCCCCAAGAGAGGATGACCTTCACTTGAGCGTTGATGAATTCATGAACTTCCTCGACTAAAAGATTATGATCATTAGAAAGCAAATTACGAACTCCTCTTTTGGATTTGCGTGTTACTCCAAAACTCAGTTGTCCTGAATCTGCATAGAACTGCTAGGATCACTGGAGTTTTTTAATCCTATATCTCTCGATACATTCACGAAAATAGTCATGGCCTCTAAACCTTCCAGCTGCTTTCTGGACCCTATTCCAACTAAACTACTGAAAGAGATATTTCCTGTGCTTGGCCCTTCTATGTTGAACATAATTAACTGTTTCCTATCCWCTGGATGTGTACCAAAGTCACTAAAGGTGGCAGTAATAAAGCCTCTCCTGAAAAAGCCAAACCTTGACCTTGCCAATATCGAATCTCCCATTCCTCTCAAGATTTTGGGAAAAAGCTGTTGCGCTACAACACACTGCTTTCCTGAAGACAAATAATGTATACGAAACGGGTTTAGACCACATCATAGTACTGAGACTGCACTTGTGAAGGTAGTAAATTACCTTTTAATGGCATCAGACCAAGGCTCTGCACCTGTCCTCGTACCCCTAGACCTTTGTGGTGATCGGTTGGTCTACAAGGACAAGTTCTTGTCTGGTTTAGATCTTATCTGTCGGAAAGATATCAGTTCGTCTCTGGATGGTTTGTCCTCTGAAAAATCAATTGTATGTTTCGGTGTTCCTCAAGGTTCTGTTTTAGGACCACTATTCTTTTCACTATATATTCTACCTCTTGGTGATGTCATTCGGAAACACAATGCCAACTTTCACTGCTGGATCCAGGGCATCCAGGGATGACACACAGCTGTACATTTAGATGAAACATGGTGAAGCCCCAAAATTGCCTACCCTGGAAGCCTGTGTTTCATCCATAAGGAAGTGGATGGCGGAAAATGTTTCTCAATCTCTACAGAAAGTCCTGTGAAGTAAACAATGCATGGAATGCGAGTATAAAAAAAGGGGCCCAAGAGACCACACAAACCTTAATTTAGTTTATGTATTTCCTYAATTCAGACAGTGTTGCCAATATTGTCCTTTCTAAGATGGCCAACAAGTCACTCACTACCAAGAAATTGTGACATAAAAACACGTGTCACATTCCCGGCGGATCACATTGCATTGCATCAACCAATGGTTGCATGCCACGTCCTTTACTGCACAGTCAAGCATGAGATTGCTATATCATATGATGTGGTTAGCTGAAATTTTAAACAGCTATCCAGATGTTGTWAGATCTGGCATGCATCAGCAATGTAGTCAGACAGGAATGCGGCCAAACCATAGAGATCGATAGAACTCATCTTTGTATCTGTGCCATTATAGCGTCTGTGACAGCATGGCCATTGCTATTGAGGCAATCTCCATTTTGAAGTAGTCAATTTTCTTCACGATTGGCTGATATCTCCTGATGACCCAGTTGGAAGTCCCACCCAGTTAACTACATTAAAATGGTGGAAGCCCTCAATGGCGCTGCCTATGCTAATAGGGCCTTTTGGCCACTAGAAGCCTCTATCATTCTCTAAGGCAAAACACTGCACTGTGAACTGACCTCCATGGAAGCCCCCGCGGCTCATCAGCTCCTCCCAGTCTGACCCCGCCCCCAGCAGGGCATCCAGGGCGATCATTGGATCCMTTCAGGCTGAAGCTCTCATAGACCTTGTCTCTCTCTGCCGGCCCATAGGACGCCGGCCAAAGCACGGGGCCTGTCCTCTCGGAGAGGCCTCTCAGCTCCAGGTACCTATGGAGGGGAAGGGGGTCATAGAAGGGGATGGAGGTGTGGGGTGAAGTTGCCCCTAGATAATAATCTTGGGTTGGTTTTTGAATTTTACCCACTAATGGTTAAGGTTAGAATTGGGGGAGGGGAAGCTGATCCTAGATACCTCTGGGGAAACGTCACTCCAGAGCAGAYATGAATGCTTTTACATTGATTTAGTTTTTTAATTCCTTATTTACTGTACATCAGCATGTAATTAATTCCACCTTTCAGCCAACTGCCTTGACTTGCTGAGGGTTATGGTTTGAAATCATAAGCTAAGATCTGTATCCATCCACATTATTGAAATTGAATGTTGCCCGTCACTTGATTCTGTATTGTACTGTATAAATGTCATCCAATGTTATTGACCTTAACATGAAAAAAGTGTCTATTGAATTAGCAAATAATGAACTTAAAATGATATGGCAGCTCAACCAAAACACACCCGCCCCCTATTGATTTTCATGTTATCATTGATGTTATTGGTTATTCTTACCACTCCCACTTCTCATTAAAGTAGCCCCAGTCTCTCTGTCTCCCTGACAGCAAAGCCCTGCGATTGAACAAAGCTCTTGGAGATTGGACAGGCCTCCTTGACCAGGCCCAGCCCCCAGGTCGTGATTGGTCGGCGCTGGACGGCGTACGAGGTGAAGAGCGCCGACGCCACTGCACCGAGGAAACCGGTCGGGTGAGGGTGGGTCATCCTTCCTGTTTACACAGCAATGGCCACCAGAGTGGACAGCTGCTCTGGCCACAGGTACCTAGAAAGGGAGATATGTGGTGGTGGATCTGAACATAGTAGGTGCATGTTTGACTACATTGTGACCCAATCCCTTACACCCATCTCGAATGCTCAGGAGATATATATGTAACTGTCTTAATTACACTTTGAAATATTGACCAAAACCAAAAAATCAAAGAGTCAAAAAGTAAATAATGTTCAACTGTATCAAAAGCCTTGTAAAAGTCTTCAAATAAAATAAAGCTATCTTCCATAATGTGCTCATGTGTAGTCTATCAAGTTCAATACTAGTCAAATATTATTACTACATGTCTGCCCTTCATAAAACCAGACTGGTATCATCAATGATGTGGTCAAGACCTTTAAGTCTTTCTGCAAGATGGATGCAAGTATCTTTCCATCATTGTTCTTAATGTGATTGTTCTACAATTTTCTAACATCCTAGGATCTTTGTTTGGTTTGGGGATTACAGAAATGAGGCCTTGTCATAGAACAGCCAGGTCCCCTAAATCAATTGCCTCCTTAAAAACATTAAATATAAATTCAACAATATCCTCCTGAAATATGTATAGAATCCACTAATAAGGCCAGCGTTCCCTGGAGATTTGTTATCTTTTAACTTGCTGATTAATTTATTTCTATTAATGAAATTAAAAAATGTTTCACAAGACTTTTTAATGTCTTCATCTATGAATTTTTGCATAATATTTGACAGAGTCTAGAAAGGCAGATATGTCACTAGTAGGACAGACATTACTGGTGTAAGATTACCATAGAATTCTGAACATATCTTTGGGGTTTTCATTTTCTTTGCCATCTATATTAAGCTTATGAATAGAGGTAATTCAAATTGTCAAAGTATTTTGTTTTTTTCACCTTCAACCATCTCCTTCTTGATCTTACAAATGCCTTTGCTCTCTCTTCAAACATTCGGTCCATTTCTAGCTGTAGGAAATAACTGACCCTTTCCTTCTTCATTAAGGACCTCCATAGAGATTAGAGAAAGTATTTCCCAAGTTGATCTTCCTCTCTTTTAAATTCAGCAATTACTTTACCTCTCTTCATGACTGTTTGTCTTATTTCTACTTCATTAATTCCCAATATTGCCAATAAGACTTAAATAGTTGGGCTTCCAATTTTCTTGTATAATATCTTTGGCATCCATCTTGAAATTATCATCTTCCACAGTCTACTATTGAGTTTACAATAACTGTGATTTGTTTTATTAACTTAGATCCATTAATATTTAAAGATAAAAATATCACTTTATGATCGGTAAGAATGAATGGTTCAAAGATACCTTGAGTACAGTGTTATCTAATGAATTAGAAATCAACCATGACTGCTGGACATGTCCTTGTTACTCGAAGTGAAGTCCTTTTTATCAGGATATTTAGATCTCCAATTATTGACTAATCCAAGACAATGATTATTCAATTTAGAATTAACAAGCTGGATCTGTTAGGAGGGGGATATGTGTCTATCATCATAATAGATACAGAATTAAAATCTCCACGCTCCCCATCCAACCTGACAGAGCTTGAGGGGATCTGCAGAGAAAAATGGGCGAAACTCCCCAATTGCAGGTGTGCCAAGCTTGTAGTGTCATACCAAGAAAGACGGCTGTAATTGCTACCAAAGGTGCTTCAACAAAGTACTGAGTAAAGGGTCTGAATACTTGTGTAAATGTAGTACAGTATTTCCGTTTTTTATTTTTAATACATTTCTAAAAACCTATTTTTTGCTTTGTCATTATGGGGTATTGTGTGTAGATTGGGGGGGGGGAAACACTTTCATCCATTTTAGAACAAGGCGGAAAAAGTAAAGAGGACTGAATACTTTCCAAATGCACTGTATCAAAAATGTTTTTCTTTGTTCCTACATTTATTTTTTGTACTGTGACAAACACTCTAGACCTCATTTGCACTCTCTTGTACCCTTAGGGAGTGTCCCAGTTGAGGCCGGGAACTGAAGGGGGCTTCAGAGTGCCCTACAACCCTGATGGCACCGGATGTGGGGCAGCCATGAGGTCTATGTGCATCGGACTGAGGTGAGGTTGAGAGAGAGAGTGGTTATAATACACTGAACAAAAATTGAACACAACATGCAACAATTTCAAATATTTTACTGAGTGCCAGTTCATAGAAGGAAAACAGTCAATTTAAATAAATGTATTAGGCCCTAAGCTATGAAGAGTAGGATTGCTGATCTAGAACCAGTTTTGCCTTTCAGATCATCATACAGGGGAGATCTGGTCCTGTATCCATAAAGCATCTCAGAGTAGGAGTGCTGCTTTAGGATCAGTTTTGCCTTTTAGATAATAATGAATGAGATTATATGGACAGATCCCAGATCAGCACTCCTACTCTGTGACGCTTTAGGAATATGGGCCCAGGTAATTTTATAGTTGCACCACTGAACTCTATTTTTACATATAACATTACATTACATTTAAGTCATTTAGCAGACGCTCTTATCCAGAGCGACTTACAAATTGGTGCATTCACCTTATGATATCCAGTGGAACAACCACTTTACAATAGTGCATCTAACTCTTTTAAGGGGGGGGGGGGTTAGAAGGATTACTTTATCCTATCCTAGGTATTCCTTAAAGAGGTGGGGTTTCAGGTGTCTCCGGAAGGTGGTGATTGACTCCGCTGACCTGGCGTCGTGAGGGAGTTTGTTCCACCATTGGGGTGCCAGAGCAGCGAACAGTTTTGACTGGGTAGCGGGAACTGTACTTCCTCAGAGGTAGGGAGGCGAGCAGGCCAGAGTGGATGAACGCAGTGCCTTGTTTGGGTGTAGGGCCTGATCAGAGCCTGAAGGTACGGAGGTGCCGTTCCCCTCACAGCTCCGTAGGCAAGCACCATGGTCTTGTAGCGGATGCGAGCTTAACTGGAAGCCAGTGGAGAGAGCGGAGGAGCGGGGTGACGTGAGAGAACTTGGGAAAGTTGAACACCAGACGGGCTGCGGCGTTCTGGATGAGTTGTAGGGGTTTAATGGACAGGCAGGGAGCCCAGCCAACAGCGAGTTGCAGTAATCCAGACGGGAGATGACAAGTGCCTGGATTAGGACCTGCGCCGCTTCCTGCGTGAGGCAGGTCGTACTCTGCGAATGTTGTGAGCATGAACCTACAGGAACGGGTCACCGCCTTGATGTTAGTTGAGAACGACAGGGTGTTGTCCAGGATCACGCCAAGGTTCTTAGCACTCTGGGAGGAGGACACAATGGAGTTGTCAACCGTGATGGCGAGAATCATGGAACGGGCAGTCCTTCCCCGGAGGAAGAGCAGCTCCGTCTTGCCGAGGTTCAGCTTGAGGTGGTGTCCGTCATCCACACTGATATGTCTGCCAGACATGCAGAGATGCGATTCACCACCTGGTTATCAGAGGGGGGAAAGGAGAAGATTAATTGTGTGTCGTCTGCATAGCAATGATAGGAGAGACCATGTTGAGGATATGACAGAGCAAGTGACTTGGTGTATAGCGAGAATAGGAGAGGGCCTAGAAAGAGCCCTGGGGGACACCAGTGGTGAGAGCACGGTGGTGCGGAGACAGATTCTCGCCACGCCACCTGGTAGGACGACCTGTCAGGTAGGACGCAATCCAAGCGTGGGCCGCGCCGGAGATGCCCAGCTCGGAGAGGGTGGAGAGGAGGATCTGATGGTTCACAGTATAAAGGCAGCCGATAGGTCTAGAAGGATGAGAGCAGAGGAGAGAGGTTAGCTTTAGCAGTGCGGAGCGCCTCCGTGACACAGAGAAGAGCAGTCTCAGTTGAATGACTAGTCTTGAAACCTGACTGATTTGGATCAGAAGGTCATTCTGAGAGAGATAGCAGGAGAGCTGGCCAAGGACGGCACGTTCAAGAGTTTTGGAGAGAAAAGAAGAAGGGATACCTGGTCTGTAGTTGTTGACATCGGAGGGATCGAGTGTAGGTTTTTTCAGAAGGGGTGCAACTCTCGCTCTCTTGAAGACGGAAGGGACGTAGCCAGCGGTCAAGGATGAGTTATGAGCGAGGTGAGGTAAGGGGAAGGTCTCCGGAATGGTCTGGAGAAGAGAGGAGGGGATAGGGTCAAGCGGGCAGGTTGTTGGGGCCGCCGGCCGTCACAAGACGCGAGATTTCATCTGGAGAGAGAGGGGAAAAGGGTCAAAGCACAGGGTAGGGCAGTGTGAGCAAACCAGCGGTGTCGTTTGACTTGCAAACGAGGATCGGATGTCGTCGACCTTCTTTTCAAAATGGTTGACGAAGTCATCAGCAGAGGGGAGGAGGGGGGAGGAAGGGGGAGGAGGATTCAGGAGGAGGAGAAGGTGGCAAAGAGCTTCCTAGGGTTAGAGGCGATGCTTGGAATTTAGAGTGTAGAAATTGGCTTTAGCAGCAGAGACAGAAGAGGAGAATGTAGAGGAGGAGGGAGTGAAAGGATGCCAGGTCCGCAGGGAGGCGAGTTTTCCTCCATTTCCGCTCGGCTGCCCGGAGCCCTGTTCTGTGAGCTCGCAATGAGTCGTCGAGCCACGGAGCAGGAGGGGAGGACCGAAGATATAAGATATATAAGATATAAGAGACGGTACTTAGTCATCCTTCATCTGGTAGATGTAAATGCACTCTTACCCTCATGGCAGAAAATACACAC
>NC_036858.1:19950251-19961317 GCF_002910315.2 Salvelinus sp. IW2-2015
CATAGCGGATGTGTAAACATATGCTCTGATAAAAGCATATCAACAAATGCAATATTAATATAGAGTAACAAGGATATTCACACATCATCAATGTAAACATCCTGAAGGCCAATCAGATTGAGAGGGGCCGGTCTTTTTTACACTGGCTGTTGATGATAAGCATTTCAGTTCATATCCATATGTGAACCATTTCAGGAAACTAGGCGTATGTCGCAAGTCACGACTTCACCGAGAGCCGTTGAATGTAAAAAAACATGTTTATCAAAATGCGTTTTTTGTAAGAAATGCCTTCTCGAACATGTGAACTTTCATGCCATCTGTAAATACGAATAAAGTTGTTCAATTACGAGCTTAGTTGGTTAGCCAAAGAAAAGGAACCTTCCTGCTAGCCATGATTGGCTGAGATAATGAGTGGGCTGGACATGCCGAGATATGCCATGCTTCTACACCTGCATTGCTTGCTGTTTGGGGTTTTAGGCTGGGTTTCTGTACAGCACTTCGAGATATTAGCTGATGTACGAAGGGCTAATAAAATAACTTGATTGATTGATTGATTGATATGAGTTTCAGATCAGAATAAACACAAATGCTTTGTTTGTAAATTATGGCTATCCATCAAATAATAAAAAATGGTGCTGTCTGGTTTAATATGATTTATACTTTTACCAAGTATGACAATTTAGTACTTTTCCACCACTGGATGTGGCTGGGGGTTATAGCATTTCTTTCACATGACTCATCAATATAGACAAGTGTGTCTGGGTAAGCATCATCTATTATTTCTAAAATATTTATTCTGGACACTTTCTGTTTACCTGGAAATTTCCTTATTGTAGGCTATACCACTTTTAATCTTTACTACACTACTCACTGTTTAGCACATGACCTCTAAGGGGGCTAGCTTAAGAGGGTGTAAACAATTGCTGAATGGGTGTAGACAAAGGAGAGCTCTCCAGTAGATACTAAACATTCAAGGCCCTTTTTGTCAAAAGTTCAACTTTCAAAGCAGAATAACTTTCCAATTTTTCCTAAAAAATGCAGTGTATGATATATCATTTTGTAGCTCTGAGTATCTACTAACTACTTTAAAATTTTGCTACATAAGACCGATTTGAGCCAGTGATTGAAATTAAGACCCATCCCATATATATTTAGATTAAGGCTGTAACTGTCATGATCGTCGTAACTTTGAGGTGAGAGTGGACCAAGGCGCAGCGTGATACAATACATACTTCTTTATTGACGAGAAGACGAAAACGAAACGAACACTATACAACCTAAACAAAACAACAAACGACGACCGTGAGCTATTCAAACAATAAGTGCAGACATGGCAACTTACCATAGACTTACCCACAATAGCCTAATGCCTATGGCTGCCTTAAATATGGCTCCCATCATAGAGACATGATAGACAGCTGTCTCTGATTGAGAACCTTCATGCAACTATACATACCTAGACACACTACACTAAACACAACCCCATAACTCTACAAAACCCCCTATACAATACAACCACCCAAGACGAGACAAATACACACAAACATCCCCCCTGTCACACCCTGACCTAACCAAAAAATACAGAAAACAAGATAGACATAAGCCGCGATGCTCTGCTCAGTGTTCCTGCTATTTTGTGTTCTTGCATTCCTATTTACAGTTGAAGTCAGAAGTTTACATACACCTTGGCCAAATACATTTAAACTCAGTTTTTCACAATTCCTGACATTTAATCCTAGTACAAATTCACTGTCTTAGGTCAGTAAAGATCACCACTTTATTTGAAGAATGTGAAATGTCAGAAAAATAGTAGAGAGAATGATTTATTTCAGCTTTTATTTCTTTCATCACATTCCCAGTGGGTCAGCGAGTTTACATACACTCAATTAGTATTTGGTAGCATTGCCTTTAAATTGTTGAACTTGGGTCAAAACAAGCTTCCCACAATAAGTTGGGTGAATTTTGGCCCATTCCTCCTGACAGAGCTGGTGTAACTGGGGGTGGTAGATAGAAACAAACTTCTGGTCCACTCCCATCATTATGGCTACCTGCTTCACTACATCACCAGTGAAGTGGGTACCATTGTCTGCAGATAATACCTAGATTTGGTGTTCCTGATGTGTTATCTCCCTCACTAGTAGCTTTGCTACTGTCTTAGCATCACAGTGTGTGGTGTGGAAATGCCTCCACCCACCTGGTGAACCTGTCAATAAGGACTAAACAGTAACTTTTTCTTTCTGCAAGATCTATAAAATCCATGGCAAGATGGACAAATGGTCCTCTTGGCGTAGGGAAATGACCTGGTTTCAGAGGTGTTCCTTTGGCAATGTTAAATTGCATGCACGTAGCACATCGAAACAGCAACTGTTTCACATGCTGAGTCAAATTTGGACAGAACCAATCCAAAGAAATGGCCTCTATCCTATCCCCCCTTGACAAATGGGCCATACCATGGGCCACTTGGCAAACAGAGGCGATAAGACAAGCTGGCGGACATGGTCTGCCAGACAGTCTGTCTCCAAATTTTTGAAACGGGGTCAAGTTTACAACCCCGCTGTTGCCATACCAAATGAGAACCAACATCCAAAGCCTGTTTAGATGCCAAATCATCAGCATCTTTCCCAACAGTAGCAGAGAAGAACATGGAGTGGCTATGACACTTTGAGGCAGCCAATTTAACAGCCTCAGCTGCCACGGCATTACCCATATTCACAAAATCTTTCCCCCCAGTGTGAGAAGCAACCTTCACAATAGCCAAAGCAGAGGGCAACATCATAGCCTCCAAGAGATCTAAAACCATAGTTCTATTACGAATAGACTCCCACAAGCATTGTGAAACCTCCTACTCCTCCAGACATCACACCAGGAGAGACAAACCCCTATTGCATAAGCAGAATCAGAGAAAATTGTAACCATTTTCCCTTCTCCCATTTTACAGGCAGTGGTTAGTGCCAAAAGTCCAGCCTGTTGAGCTGAGAAAGTATCTGCTAATGGTTGTTGTATGTGAGTGGTTCTATCAATTGTCACAATACCAAACCCTGCATGTTTCATCCCTGTAGTTTGATCCATATATGCAGAACCGTCAACGAAAAGCTCCAAGTCAGCATCAGTCAGGGCAGTGTCAGAGAGTTCAGGTCCTTTTTCCCCATCTTCGAATATGTACTGGGGACACTGGAGGAAAGGGTCGGGGCCTCTTCATTGCTGATCGTCAGGAAAATAGGAACTGGTGGTGTTCTGATTTCCTTGTGGCCAGACACCTCCTCTTCCCCCTCTGTGGTTGATTTCCTCCACATCCTCCTTGGTGGCCAGTACCAGGCTGGTAACCTCCCTGTGCCTGCTGGGGGGGGTCCTCCATAGGTTTGGGGTTGCTGCTCATGTCCACCTTATTGTTGGTATCCTCTTCGGTTTCATCCTGAAATTTCCTCTTCCTCTACGGTTCACTCCAGGTGTTGTAGCCCATCCTTGATATTGAGGATTTTGTGGACATTGGTTCCTCATGTTGGTTCCACATGTGTCCAAATTGTCCACACCCCCAGCATTGCAWAGGTGGCATTCTGGGTGATGGTGGGYCCCATGGTTGTGGGTTCCCATAGGTCTGAGGGGGAAATTGTACATAAGGCACTATGGGCTGTGGTTCCGGTGCAGGTCCACTTGGGGGCGCTGTAGGAGCAGGAGTGTTCATCATCAMCATGTCAGGCTCACCTCCTTTATTACTCTTCTCCAATTGAGCCTTTTTTACTGCACCATCAAGCCCCTGTTTTCTTGATTTCTCTGCTTGTTTATCACAAAGCCAGTTCTGGCAGTGGTGTCTCATATAATCCTCGCATTCCCCACCCGCCTTTCTATCCCAGCCCACGACATCCCTCAGTTGCATCTGTACTTTTTCTGGGAGGTTGCGGCAGGCTCTGTCATAAAACATGTTCTCGGTGGCTTCAGAATGGTCATGGCACTCTCCCAATTCCTCAAGCCATTTCTGTTTCAGGTTATCTATCCAATCTCCGAAATCTGAGTCGAGTCCAAATTTATAGTCAGTTGACTCATGTCTCACATGGTAGGGGACATATCTCTCAAGCAGTCCCATAGGTGTTGTCTRCACTGGCTTAACTCCAGCTCAGCGGGTTGAGCCAATAACCCACAACGGATCATTACATCATTGAACTGTCCATGGGTGAGTGCCCGGGATAAAATTGCCTTCMYATCTCCAAGGCATAGGTTCTGGTGGCCGTGCCTTGTTTCAAATTCTCTTATCCAGATTTCGGCTCCTTTCGACATTCTTGGTAGGGATTTAGCAGCAATTGCAATGTCTCCAAAACTCCAGGGCTTGTATTCAGCATAAATTTGCCCCCCCCCCAGGCCTTGTTTGTACATTAGAGGGAACACGCCAATTGGCGTCATATCTGGAACCTCTCTGCGCTAACTACTTCCTCTCCTTCTTCCTTTCCAGCTTTTTCTTTCCATCTAAATTTCGTCTACTATTCACCGTTCCATTCTTTTCCTCTTCCGTGGTTGGTCTCCTTAGTTCGTTCATGAGTTCCGTCTCTCTGTTGTCTCTCACAATCGTCCATCCTGTCAGGTCCCGCTCAGTCTGTTTCTTCGGTGCTTTGCGGAGCTTTTTAACGCCATTAAGTCTCTTCCATTGTTTCTTCGAAAACACTGAGTATTCCTTTTACGCTCCGTTTAAAACTTGTGTCTCTTCACGGATATGACAGTTCTCATCACGGTTGCATATGAAGAATCCTTTTTATCTTACTCGCCTGTTTTCCACAGTCCTTCTCCGCGGATCCCAGGGTCCACGTACTGCCCTTAATAATGCAAACTCCTGGCGCCCATCACATGGATCTTCACTGGATCTTTCTGTCTTAATGCCTGGGTTTTCTAGAGGGTTGACGGCACCGGGCCGCCCGAATTACCGCCATTCGGCAATTACTGCGAAGACTTTTCTTCTCCGGCTCGTTCTATGATTTTTTTTTTTGTAGGAGCTCCTGCACCGCTCTCCATCCTCCTATCCATCTATCAATTACCTTTGTACCGAGTAGCTGTTAAACGGGTAAAAACCTTTCTTCTCACTTCCAACACCTTCTGTTGATCCTTTCATAAGGTTGGGGGAGCTGTAGGAGTGAAGGGGCCGCACAGTCCCCGACCGGGTCTCTCATTTTTCCCTTGTTTCCGCCACCCCTTCTGACTCTTCAAGCTAGTTTTCAAACTGACTGGTCTGAGCACTAAAAATGTCTGTCCCTTCAGTATCGAATATGTCCAAATATGAGTGGTTGACAGTCATGGTAACCTTCTTATTACGGCCTTCCGCTTCCCTTGGACTATGTTCACTTAACTCACATCACACTTAGTTTATCAAAATAGTCCTGATGATTCAGCGATAATGCTGTACGTTTTCTTCTTTTGTCATTGTCCATTTTTTACTTCCATTTACAACACACCCAGTCTTTGGCGGTATCTTCATAGTAGGAATAAGTTGTCCTGGTAAATACTTGTTAGTAAAGCGACTAATATGCTTTCATTGGTGTGGACGCCACAGTCTCTCAACCTTAAGGTTGAATTCTGTCATGGTGACTTTGGCCACTGTCGATTTTGTTTTTAATGGTACTCGTAGAAAACACCCTATCTATCCCCCAGATTTTTAGTTTATTATTTTACCTAAGCAAAGTCCGTTAGAACAAATTTCTTATTCTTCTCCCATAACGGCTAGGAAACGTAGGTTAACTGCCTTGTGTCGCGGGGCCAGACCGCCGACGGATTTTTACCTATGTCAGCGCTCCAGGGACGTTCTGCACTTGTTAGATATAGCAACATTAACTCAGTTAGGCTAGCTTGCAGTCTATTATCCCTAGGATAACTTGTGCCACAGGTAGCAGAACCTAAAATAAGGAGGATTTACAGTTGAGAGTTCGGAAGTTTACATATACTAGCCAAGCGACAATTTAACACAAGTTTTTCGTCACAATTCCTGACAAATCCCTCCTCAAATCCATCAAAGGTAAAAAATTCCTGTTTTAGCTACTCTTACTTTTTAACAAAATGCGCAACTGGTCCAAGAAATACCTATCACGAAGAGTCGATTTAAGTCTTCAGCTTCTTCATTTCTTCATCACACTATCCCAGTGCGGTCCACGAAATTTACATACCACAACTCAAGTTAGTATTATGGTACGCATGCCTTTAAATCTGGTTGACACACTTGGGGTTTCTTCAAACCAATTTTGGGCTAGCCCCTTCCCATAAACGCTCTCCCACAATTAGTTGGGTGACATTCTGGCCCATTCCTCCTGACCAGAGGCTGGCTGTAGACTGAGTCCGACGCTCTGTTAGAGCCTCCCTTGCTCACCACACTGCATTTTCAGTTCTGCGCCACAACAATTTTCTTATAGGATTTAAGGTATGCGGGCTTGTGATGGTCACCCCTCCAACTACCTTCGAGCTTGTGCTCTTGTACGTATAAGCCAATTTTGCTGCCAGCACACTTTGGAAGTTATGCTTGGGTCATTTTCCACTATTGGAAAGACCCATCTGCAACTAGAGCTTTAACTACCTGACTGATGTCATTGAGATTGACTTGCTTCAATATAATCACATACTTTGCCCAGCACTCATGATGCCATCTATTTTGTGACAGTGCACCAGTCCCTACTGCAGCAAAGCACCACCCCAACACATTGATGCTCTGCCACCCTCCGTGCTTCGCACGGTGGGATCGGGTGTTCTTCGGCTCTTGCAAGCCTCACCCTTTTTCCTTCCAACATAACGATAGTCCATTATGGCAAACAGTTCTATTTTTGTCTTCATCAGACCGGAGGACATTTCTCCAAAAAGTTATGATCTTTGTCCCCAGGATGGTGCAGTTGCAAAACCGTAGTCTGGCTTTTTTTATGGCAGTTTTGGACAGCGTGGCTTCTTCCTTGTGAGCAGCCTTTCACGTTATGTCCGAATATAGGACTACATTTTACTGTGATATACGATACTTTTTGTACTTGTTTCTTCAGCATCTTCACAAGGTCCTTTGCCTGTTGCTTCTGGGAGCTTGATTTGCACTTTCTTCACAAAGGTACGTTCATCTCTAGGAGACAGAACGGTCTCCTTCCTGAGCAGTTTATACGGCTGAGTGGTCCCATGGTGTTTATACTTGTGTACAATTGTTTGTACAGATGAACGTGGTACCTTCAGGCGTTTGAGAAATTGCTCCCAAGAATGGAACGCAGACTTGTCCAACAGGCTCTACGAATGTGTATGTCTGAGGTCTTGGCTGATTTCTTTTGATTTTTCCCATGATGTCAAGCAAAGAAGCACTGAGTTTGAAGGTAGGCCTTGAAATACATCCACAGGTACACCTCCAATTGACTCGAATGATGTCAATTAGCCTATCAGAAGCTTCTAAAGCCATGACATCATTTTCTGGAATTTTCCTAGCTGTTTAAAGGCACAGTCAAGTTAGTGAATGTGAACTTCTGACCCACTGGAATTGTGATACAGGGATTTATAAGTGAGATAATCTGTCTGTAAACAATTGTTGGAAAAATGACTTGTGTCATGCACAAAGTAGATGTCCTAACCAACTTGCCAAAATTATAGTTGTTAACAAGAAATTKGTGGAGTGGTTGAAAAATGAGTTTTAATGACTCCAACCTAAGTGTATGTAAACTTCCGACTTCAACTGTACCCAATGCAGTTCTATTTTCTCTAACCCCTCTTCTTCTTTAGTTTCACTACATTCATTCACTAACTACACTACTGTAAATGGTTCCACATGCGTGTGGTAAATAACCACAATTGGTTTCAATTGTATTTTAACTTCAGTACGGAGGTCTCCCTGTCTCCTCTCTTGTGGATGTAATGGAAGAGTAAACTCAAATCTCTTTCCCAATACGCAATTCACAAATATATCCTTTTCTTGTACTAGTCTTAAAGACTTGTTTATACCAGTCTAGATTTATTTCAGCACATAGAAATTCTTGATATTGACTAGCATATATCCATTCGCTGTTATTAAATACACTCAACTCATACAACAATTCTCCCACACCAAATCTATAATCCCATCAATTATACATATATCAAAACAAAACCAATGCCTTCCTTCAGGTAAAGTCACCATACATAAATCCAGTGTCTTCCCTCAGGTAAGAACACCATACACAAAACCAGTGTCTTCCCTCAGGTAAGAACACCATACATAAACCAGACAGGAGACAGGTCAGCAACTCAACCCACTCAAGTGACGCACCCCTCCGAGGGACGGCATGGAAGAGCACCAGTAAGCCAGTGACTCAGCCCTGTAATAGGGTAGAGGCAGAGAATCCCAGTGGAGAGAGGGGAACCGGCAGGCAGAGACTGCAAGGGGGTTCGTTGCTCCAGAGCCTTTCCGTTCACCTTCACACTCCTGGGCCAGACTACACTAATCATATGACCTACTGAAGATATGAGTCTTCAGTAAGACTTAAAGGTTGAGTCCGAGTCTACGTCTCTCACATGGGTAGGCAGATCATTCCATAAAAATGGAGCCTATAGGAGAAAGCCCTGCCTCCAGCTGTTTGCTTAGAAATTCTAGGAACAATTAGGAGGCCTGCGTCTTGTGACATAGCGTACGTGTAGGTATGTACGCAGGACCAAATCGGAAAGATAGGTAGGCGCAAACATGTAATGCTTTGTAGGTTAGCAGTAAAACTTGAAATCAGCCCTTGCCTTAACAGGAAGCCAGTGTAGGGAGGCTAGCACTGGAGTAATATGATCAGCTTTTTTGGTTCTAGTCAGGATTCTAGCAGCCGTATTTAGCACTAACTGAAGTTTATTTAGTGCTTTATCCAGGTAGCCGGAAAGTAGAGCATTGCAGTAGTCTAACTAGAAGTAACAAAAGATGGATTAATTTTTCTGCATCATTTTTGGACAGAAAGTTTCTGATTTTTGCAATGTTACGTAGATGGAATAAAGCTGTCCTTGAAACAGTCTTGATATGTCGTCAAAAGAGAGATCAGGGTCCAGAGTAACGCCGAGGTCCTTCACAGTTTTATTTGAGACGACTGTACAACCATCAAGATTAATTGTCAGATTCAACAGAAGAAGAGTGATTTCTCACTCTACTATCTCGGCCTTGAGCCTGCGTGACTCAGCAGGTGCAGACAATTCTCAGCCTGAGATAAAGCAGTACATTCCATTTACCCAGTACTTTTCCATCATTGCGATTGCAAGCATCACAGGTTATCACATATATACAGTAATCATGGCATTGGTGTAGCCCCATACCCGACCCCAGGGGTAAGCCCAACCTACCTTTCCAACAAGTCAGTTCGTAAAATTTCTACCCTGCTAGAGCTGCCACGGTCACAGTAAGTGCTGTTATTGTCAAGTTTAAACGTCTAGGAGCAACAACTGTTCAGCCGCTAAGTGGTAGGCACACAAGCTCACAGAACGGGACCACTGATGCTGAAGCACGTAACAATCGTCTGTCTCAGTTGCAACACTCACGACCAAGTTCCAAACTGCCTATGGAGGCAACGTCAGCACAAGAACTGTTCTTTGGGAGCTTCATGAAATGGGTTTCCATGGCTGAGCAGCCGCACACAAGCCTAAGATCACCATGCGCAATGCCAAGCGTCGGCTGGAGTGGTGTAAAGCTCGCCACCATTGGACTCTTAGAGGTGGAAACGCGTTCTGGAGTGATGAATCACGCTTCACCGTCTGGCAGTACGACGGACTAATCTGGGTTTGGCGGATGCAGGAGAATGCTACCTGACCAATGCTTAGTGCCAACTGTAAAGTTTGGTGGATGAATAATAATGGTCTGGGGTTGTTTTTCATGGTTCGGGCTAGGCCAATAGTTCCAGTGAAGGGAATCTTAACGCTACACCATACAATGACAATACTAGACGGTTCTGTGCTTCCAACTTTGTGGCAACAGTTTGGTGAAGGCCCTTTCCTGTTTCAGCATGACAATGCCCCTGCGTGCACAGAGGTCCATACAGAAATGGTTTGTCAAGATCGGTGTGGAAGAACTTGACTGGCCTGCACAGAGCATGCCTCAACCCCAGTGAACACCTTTGGGATGAATTGGAACGCCTACTGCGAGCCAGGCCTATCGCCCACATCAGCGCCCAACATCAGTGCCCAACCTCACTAATGCTCCTGTGGCTTATGGAAGCAATTTCCTGCAGATGTTTTAACATCTAGTGGAAAGCCTTCGCAGAAGAGTGGAGGCTGTTATAGCAGCAAAGGGGGACCAACTCCATATTAATGCCATATTTTGGAATGAGATGTTCGATGAGCAGGTGTCATATAACTTTGGTCATGTAATGTATCTCTTAGTTGCACAAGAGTTGACTTACAATGATGTAGTCTGGTCACAATAATGCCCATCAAATATATTGACACACATGGCTAGGGAAACCCCTTATCACCAGTAACTCTCCCTCTAACCATATTCTCATCCCTCTGGCTGATGATATCTGTGCCCTGTTGATGGACACTATGCCCTCAGGACAGAGAAGAGGGATCCCCAACTCAGATCATCAACTGTCCAATTCTCTGGAGGATCAACAAAATAGCTCAATGTGCGCTTGTTGGCCCATGTGCCACCCAGCCGAAACAAACTAACATTTTAATGCATAAATCCTTTAGCTATTTGTTTTTAACATTTTGTGTGTATTTCATACAACCTTGTTATGATATTTGCTTTGTAACTCTTATCGAAATCTGTAATCGTGTCCATCGGGCTACATTGTTAAACGTCAAACTCCATTCTCTTATATGCCAAGGCGAACTGATGGACAGTGGACCAGCAGCAGTCAGTATGTAATGACCTCACTGGAGGTGTAGATGGTATTTGTGTAGAACACAAAGAAGTAGGGCGCCAGTACAAGCAAAACTTTTGTGAACTTTTACATAAATAAATATATAATTAAGTAGGAGCAAATCAAAAATAATTAAATTTGATTGGTCACATGCGCCGAATACAACCGGTGCAGACCTTACCGTGAATGCTTACTTACAAGCTTAACAACAATTGCAGTTCAAGAAATAGAGTTAAGAAATATTTACTAAATAAACTAAAGTAAAAATAAAAT
>NC_036858.1:19965082-19987852 GCF_002910315.2 Salvelinus sp. IW2-2015
AAATTAAAAGTAACACAATAAAATAACAATTACGTGGCTATACCGGTACCGAGTCAATGTGCGGGGGTACAGGTTAGTCGAGGTAATTTGTACATATAGGTAGGGGTCAGCCTGTAGTTTACAGCCACATGAACGTTACCATATCCCTGGCCAACAGCAGTAGCTCAGGCAGCTCCATCCCAATGCYGATGTCCACGTACCCCAGAACTCCTTCATCCCAATACCACTTATCCTCCTCCTGTATATCCTGCTCGCCCATCAGGAGGGCCCACTGAAGCTCCCTTGTCCTCTCCTACATCACCCCGGGATGCCAGTGGAGGGCTGGCAGGCCATCCAAAATAGACAAAGCAAGGAAATGTGTAAACAATGTGCTTACCACATTTGTTCGGGGTTTAGAAGGGCACTGAGTAAGCCATCCTTACATTAAACATAATAGCCCTGACCTTTTACTGTGTGACAGAGTTTATTTCACACCTTTGGTGCTATTATTTTTTTAGATGCCATCCACCATATYGGGCTCCCGAGTGGCGCTGCGGTCTAAGATACTRCATCTCATTGCTAGAGGCATCACTACAGACACCCTGGTTCGAATCCAGGCTGGATCACAAMCGGCCGTGATTGGGAGTCCAATAGGGYGCACAATTGGCCCATCATCGTTCAGGTTTGGCCGGTGTAGGCCGTCATTRTAAATTTAACTAACTTGCCTAGTTAAATAAAGGTTAAATAAGAATAAAATAAATAAAATATCMTTAGAGATAATATATAGAGAGGAACACAAACCCCTGCTGTATGTTTTATGTGAGGATACGGGATGTTAGGATTTTTTTCTCCCATTTAATTGTATAATTTCTTAAATAGTTGTTTTTAGTTAAAATATTCATTTTTACATAAATATTATTTGAACCATTCTTACTCTCATTAAAACATTGTTGATTGTATTAAATAGCAGGATATAAAGTGCCTCATGCTGTACTCATATTGAAGAGACCAGTTGAAGAGATCTGGCGGGGGTTAGAGAGGATGATCCCCTGTAGTTGCAGAAAAAMATATATCAGACATCACTCCTAATATTGCTTTGACATCACTCACAATSTCAGTGGCTATAAATAATGTTGTTGTGAGCGTTTTATAGAATACTGTTGAAGTTGATAAACTAATAGTACAAAAAGCTTTTATCAAATACTGTATATATATAGTATTTATATATATATATATTATATATTATATATATTATACTGCTCAAAAAAAAAAGGGAACACTTAAACAACACAATGTAACTCCAAGTCAATTACACTTCTGTGAAATCAAACTGTCCACTTAGGAAGCAACACTGATTGACAATAATTTCACATGCTGTTGTGCAAATGGAATAGACAAAAGGTGGAAATTATAGGCAATTAGCAAGACACCCCCAATAAAGGAGTGGTTCTGCAGGTGGTGACCACAGACCACTTCTCAGTTCCTATGCTTCCTGGCTGATGTTTTGGTCACTTTTGAATGCTGGCGGTGCTTTCACTCTAGTGGTAGCATGAGACAGAGTCTACAACCCACACAAGTGGCTCAGGTAGTGCAGCTCATCCAGGATGGCACATCAATGCGAGCTGTGGCAAGAAGGTTTGCTGTGTCTGTTAGCGTAGTGTCCAGAGCATGGAGACGCTACCAGGAGACAGGCCAGTACATCAGGAGACGTGGAGGAGGCCGTAGGAGGGCAACAACCCAGCAGCAGGACCGCTACCTCCGCCTTTGTGCAAGGAGGAGCACTGCCAGAGCCCTGCAAAATGACCTCCAAAGGCCACAAATGTGCATTTTGTAACGTTACAGCCTTATTATGAAATAGATTAAAGGACTTTTTCCTCATCTATCTACACACAATATCCCATAATGACAAAGAAATATCCCATAATGACAAAGAAAAATAAAAGTATTCACACGCTGTACTCAGTACTTTGTTGAAGCACCTTTGGCAGCTATTACAGCATCAAGTGTTCTTGCATATGACTCTACAAGCTTGGCAACCATGTATTTGGGGAGTTTCTCCCATTCTTCTCTGCAGGTCCTCAAACTCTGTCAGGTTGGATGGGGAATGTCGCTGCACAGCTATTTTCAGGGCTCTCCAGAGATGTTCGATTGGGTTTCAAGTCCGGGCTCTGGCTGGGAAACCAAGAACATTCAGAGACTTGTCCCGAAGCCACTCCTGCATTGCCTTGGCTGTGTGCTTAGGGTCGTTGTTTTGGAAGGTTTTCATCAAGGATCTCTCTGTACTTTGCTCCGTTCATCTATCCTCGATCCTGACTAGTTTCCCAGTCCCTGCCGAAACCTACCTCACAACATGATGCTGCCACCACCATGCTTCACCGTAGGCATGGTGCCAGGTTTCCTCCAGACGTGACGCTTGGCATTCAGGCCAAAGAGTTCAATCTTGGTTTCATCAGACCAGAGAATCTTGTTTCTCATGGTCTGAGAGTCCTTTAGGTGCCGTTTGGCATGCTCCAAGCGGGCTGTTGTGCCATTTACTGAGTGGCTTTCGTCTGGCCACTCTACCATAAAGGCCTGATTGATGGAGTGCTGCAGAGATGGTTGTCCTTCTGGATGTTCTCCCATCGCCACAGAGGACAATGTCAGAGTGACCATCATGTTCTTGGTCACCTCCCTGACCAAGGCCCTTCTCCCCCGATTGCTCAGTTTGTCTTGCGGCCTCACATCACACCTCCTCCATGCTTCATGGTGGGAACCACACATGCGGAGATCATCTGTTCACCTACTCTGTGTTCTCACAAAGACACGACGGTTGGAACCAAAAATAAAACATTTGGACTCATCAGACCAAAGGGCAGATTTCCGCTGGTCTAATATCCATTGTTCGTGTTATTGGCCCAAGCAAGTCTCTTCTAATTATTGGTGTCCTTTAGTAGTGGTTTCTTTTCAGCAATTCATGTTAAACAAATCAAAATATATTTTATATTTGAGATTCTTCAAATATTCACCCTTTGCCTTGATGACAGCTTTGCACACTCTTTAGCATTCTCTCAACCAGCTTCATGAGGTAGTCACCTGGAATGCATTTCAATTAACAGGTGTGCCATTTTAAAGTTATGCTGAACCACACTGCTGACATTTTACAATATTCTTTAGGTCAGTGTTTCGAATCTGGGCACCCCAGTGCACATATATATATATWTTTTWACTTCATTACACAGCTGATTAAAATAATTAAATATTATATTTGTATCAACTGTGTAGTAGTATTAACACATAACCCAAAAATGTCCACYCCTTGGGGTCCCCAGGACCGAGTTTGGGAAACACTGCAATAGGTTTTTGGCAGAGTCAGCAGTCAGATCAAATAACTCGGCTAGTGCCTGAAAGAAACGGGAGCTTGATTAGTGGGGAGTTGCAGTAGGGTCCAAAAGCAGCTGGTCAGTGRTAGAACYGGCCAAGCTGGGTCATGGTTCTAGGTTGACTCAGAATGGACAGCTCTTTGGGAACAGTAGCATTAGAATAACAATATTGAGTTAGATGTCAACTGGGCAGCAAGGATGACTTGTGAAACAGAACAAGACATTTAAGTCGTTTTATTGAGTCACTCTATAAAAGTAAATAAAAKGAGGCAAGAAGACCAAATGCTGGAACCCAAGCCAATAACACACGGTTGCTGTTCCCGATGACTTGTTAACTCCTTCCACGTGTGAGTGTGAATGGATGACAGGTTGTGTCAATGTGTGTGAATCGGTGCATGTATTGTTTATTCACTTCAATGTGTCATCATTATGCAATTTGTATCAASTTGTCATAGGTTTACTTTTAATTTGTCATTTCATACTTCAAAACATTTTCGTCATAACAATTATCAGATTATCTTGAACCCAATAACAAACGAATAACAATAACTTTGCCTTTTATTTAACTGGTAACATTGCCCAGTCCCTCAACCYAATGGTGCAACAATAGAGTGAGGGAGGGAACTGACTGTAATCAAACACGGAATGCATATATTGACTAGGAAACAACATATTAATGAATGCAGCTAAGGATGCACAACACAYGACTTGGCTAGTTAGCAAGCAAGGCTACATGGAGCAGAAAACTGCTAGCTGAATCTCCAGTGGTGGAAAAAGTACACAAGTGTCATAAAAAGTAAAGATCGAATATGAATAGAATATGACTCAAGTAAAAGTCATCCAGTAAAATACTACTTGAGTAAAAGTCTAAAAGTATTTGGTTTTAAATATACTTAAGTATCAAAATCATTTCAAACTCCTTATAKTAAACCAGAAGGCACCATTTTATTGTAATTTTTTGTTATTTACGGATAGCCAGGGGCACACTACTACACTCAGACATTATTTACAAACAAAGCATTTGAGTTTAGTGAGTCTGTCAGATCAGAGGCAATAGAGATGCCAGGGATGTTCTCTTGATAAGTGCGTGAATTGGACCATCTTCCTGTCCTGCTAAGCATTCAAAATGTAACTAGTACTTTTGGTTGTCAGGGAAAATGTATGGGAGTAAAAGTACATTTTCTTTAGGAATGTAAAGTAAAAGAAGTAAAAATCTAAATAGTAAAGTACAGTTACCCCAAAAACTACTTAAGTATTACTTTAAAGTATTTTTACTTAAGTACTTTACACCACTGAGAATTTCTGTTTTTAATCAGATTATGTTACAATTTCTTAACTCTACACCAGTCGGGAAAGAGTGCTTATCCTGCCATCAAGCATCAATTGCCCTGTTTAGTCCCTGAAAGAAAACAGATTGAAAATATATATTTCCACATTTCTCATTAGCTAGTTAGCCAGATAATCAATTCAGGATTTAAAAACTGAGTGGTTCTTCATAATTTACACATTCCTGAATTAACTAGTTCATTTAACTTTGCTTGTTCATCTAAACAGCTGATGAGATTTGCCTAATATAGTTAGCTAGGTTGGCTAGTGGGATGATCTCGAAAGCACACACTGCATTAGTTGAATATATTTTTTGGGGGGGATAAATAAACATATTACTCACATTTCATGAAGTCGTTCTTTATTTTTCTAGTTAGCTAAAAAACGTTCTCCAAGAAATGGTGAATGAATCGCATCATGAATTTGTTCTTAACTGACTTGCCTAGTTAAAGGTTAAATAAAAAATATATATAATTATAAATGACACAAAGATTATCCCAATGAATGGAGATCGCCGACTTGCATCTGAAGCCACATTTGTGGATTATAATACATCGACAGGCATTTTTAAAAATAAATTCTGTTAGCACAGAATGCAGATCCACAAGCAGTTTTTGAATGCGTAAATTCACATTCCACCATTGTAAAGGTTAGGTATTTCTGAACATTTGCTCACAAATCGTTCTACATTTGTTCAGATTGTATTTTATTTGTGAGCTTAGTTGAATATAGTGCAAATCAATCCCAGAACAACAGCAAAGGACCTTGTGAAGATGCTGGAGGAAACAGGTACAAAAGTATCTTAATCCACAGTAAAACGAGTCCTATATCGACATAACCTGAAAGGCCGCTCAGCAAGGAAGAAGCCACTGCTCCAAAACTGCCATAAAAAGCCAGACTACGGTTTGCAACTGCACATGGTGACAAAGATCATACTTTTTGGACAAATGTCCTCTGGTCTGATGAAACAAAAATGGAACTGTTTGGCCATAATGACCATCGTTATGTTTGGAGGAAAAAGGGGGAGGCTTGCAAGCCGAAGAACACCATCCCAACCGTGAAGCACGGGGGTGGCAGCATCATGTTGTGGGGTGCTTTGCTGCAGGAGGGACTGCTTTTCTCCAGGAGGGACTGGTGCACTTCACAAAATAGATGGCATTATGAGGAAGGAAAACGATGTGGATATATTGGACCAACATCTCAAGACATCAGTCAGGAAGTTAAAGCTTGGTCGCAAATGGGTCTTCCAAATGGACAATGATCCAAGCATACTTCCAAAGTTGTGGCAAAATGGCTTAAGGACAACAAAGTCAAGGTATTGGAGTGGCCATCACAAAGCCCTGACCTCAATCCTATAGTCCTATATATAATATAATATAATAATATATATAATATAATATATATAATATAATTTATTAATATAATATATTATATATAAATAATAAATAAATATATATTAATATAATACAGTGGGGCAAAAAAAGTATTTAGTCAGCCACCAATTGTGCAAGTTCTCCCACTTAAAAAGATGAGAGATGCCTGTAATTTTCATCATAGGTACACTTCAACTATGACAGACAGAATGAGATCAAAAAATCCAGAAATCACATTGTAGGATTTATTATGAATTTATTTGCAAATTATGGTGGAAAATAAGTATTTGGTCACCTTTAAACAAGCAAGATTTCTGGCTCTCACAGACCTGTAACTTCTTCTTTAAGAGGGCTCCTCTGTCCTCCACTGTCCACAACCTCAAACAGTCACACTCCAAACTCCACTGTGGCCAAGACCAAAGAAGCTGTCAAAGGACACCAGAAACAAAATTGTAGACCTGCACCAGGCTGGGAAGACTGAATCTGCAATAGGTAAGCAGCTTGGTTTGAAGAAATCAACTGTGGGAGCAATTATTAGGAAATGGAAGACATACAAGACCACTGATAATCTCCCTCGATCTGGGGCTCCACGCAAGATCTCACCCCGTGGGGTCAAAATGATCACAAGAACGGTGAGCAAAAATCCCAGAACCACACGGGGGGACCTAGTGAATGACCTGCAGAGAGCTGGGACCAAAGTAACAAAGCCTACCATCAGTAATACACTACGCCGCCAGGGACTCAAATCCTGCAGTGCCAGACGTGTCCCCCTGCTTAAGGCAGTACATGTCCAGGCCCGTCTGAAGTTTGCTAGAGAGCATTTGGATGATCCAGAAAAAGATTGGGAGAATGTCATATGGTCAGATGAAACCAAATATAACTTTTTGGTAAAAACTCAACTCGTCGTGTTTGGAGGACAAAGAATGCTGAGTTGCATCCAAAGAACACCATACCTACTGTGAAGCATGGGGGTGGAAACATCATGCTTTGGGGCTGTTTTTCTGCAAAGGGACCAGGACGACTGATCCGTGTAAAGGAAAGAATGAATGGGGCCATGTATCGTGAGATTTTGAGTGAAAACCTCCTTCCATCAGCAAGGGCATTGAAGATGAAACGTGGCTGGGTCTCTTCAGCATGACAATGATCCCAAACACACCGCCCGGGCAACGAAGGAGTGGCTTCGTAAGAAGCATTTCAAGGTCCTGGAGTGGCCTAGCCAGTCTCCAGATCTCAACCCCATAGAAAATCTTTGGAGGGAGTTGAAAGTCCGTGTTGCCCAGCAACAGCCCCAAAACATCACTGCTCTAGAGGAGATCTGCATGGAGGAATGGGCCAAAATACCAGCAACAGTGTTGTGAAAACCTTGTGAAGACTTACAGAAAACGTTTGACCTCTGTCATTGCCAACAAAGGGTATATAACAAAGTATTGAGATAAACTTTTGTTATTGACTAAATACTTATTTTCCACCATAATTTGCAAATAAATTCATAAAAAATCCTACAATGTGATTTTCTGRATTTTTTTTCTCATTTTGTCTGTCATTGTTGAAGTGTACCTATGATGAAAATTACAGGCCTCTYTCATATTTTTAAGTGGGAGAACTTGCACATTTGGTGGCTGACTAAATACTTTTTTGCCCCACTGTATATAATATAATATATAATCCTATAGTGTAACAAATGGAACTATCTAAGCAGAAAATACATCTCCTTAAAATGTTGATATTGGTTGMGTTGACAACCAAACACAATTCAATATCWCTTTTTAAATATACATTGCCTTGAGAAAGTATTCACACCCCTTCGCTTTTTCAAAATGTTGTTGTGTTATAGCCTGAATTTAAAATGTTTAAAATAAAAAAATTGTGTTAGTGGACTGCTCACAATACCCCATTATGCCAAAGTGGAATTATGTTTTTAGTCATTTTTACAAATGAATAAAACGCTAAAAGCTGAAATGTCTTGAGTCAATAAGTATTCAACCCCTTTTTTATGGAAAGCCAAAATAAGTTCASGAGTAAAAATGTGCTTAACAAGTCACATAAGTTRCATGGACTCACTCTGTGTGCGATAMTAGTGTTTAACATGATTTTTGAATGACTATCTCATCACTGTACCTCACACAMACAATTATCTGTAAGGTCCAGTGGAGGCTGGTGGGAGGAGATATAGGAGGACTGGCTCATTGTAATGGCTGTAATGGTATAAATGGAACAGAGTCAGAAATATGGGTTCCATATGTTTGATGTGTTTGATACTGTTTGATCAATTCCATTCGAGCCATTACAATGAACCCATCCTCCTTTATATCCTCCCACCAGCCTCCACTGATGGTTCCTCAGTCAAGCAGTGAATTTCAAACCCAGATTTAACCACAAAGACCAGGGAGGTTTTCCAAAGCCTCGCAAAGAAGGGCACCAATTGGTAGATATAAAAAAAAATATTAAAGCAGACCCGTTTGAGCATGGTGACATAATTAATCACACTTTGGATGGTGGTATCAATATGCCCAGTCACTACAAAGATACARGCGTCCTTCCTAACTCAGTTGCCGGAGAAGAAGGAAACCGCTYAGGGACTTTAATAAGGATCGTACCCTTTCCTTACATTTTTGCCTAAAATGACATACCCAAATCTAACTGCCTGTAGCTCAGGACCTGAAGCAAGTTAATGCATATTCTTGATACCATTTGAAAGGAAACACTTTGAAGTTTGTGTAAATGTGAAATTAATGTAGGCAAATATATCACATTAGACCTGGTAAAAGATAATAMAAACAAAAAAACTTGTTTAAAAAAAAMMAACATGTTTTTCCATCATTGAAATGCAAGAGAAAGGCCATACTTTCAGATAGGAAGTCTAGGTGTAATTTAGATTTTGGCYACCAGATGGCATCAGTGTGTGCGCAAAGTTTCAAACTGATCCAGTGAAGAATTACATTATTGCACAATAARTCTGCCAGGTGTTTGCCCAAATGTGCCGAATTAGTAAATTTATATATTTTCAATTATAGAACTATAGAGAAAATACAAAAATTCTATGTAATAAAACATTTAAGTTTACACACTCCCAGGAATGTCATAATGATGGATCATTAGCTTATACACTAACTTTCACACATCTTGATCCCTGGGCGGGATGGATGTGAAGCCAGAGGCAGCAGTGGGTTCAAACTGTAGACCCCAGTTCCTACATTTGAACATAGTTTTGTTTGGTAAAATCWATTTTTATGCTACATTCTATCTCTGGGGCCCTCAGGAGGACAAATCAGAGCAGGATTACTAAATGTAAGTACATTATTTACCTTCATAGGTGAATGTATCAAACCAAACACATCAYTGAGTACCGGTCTTTATTTTTTCAAGCATRGTGGTGGCTGCATCATGTTCTGGGTATTGTTGTCATCGGCAAGGACTAGGGAGTTTTTTTAGGATAAAAAGAACAGAATAGAGTTAAGCACATGCAAAATCTGTGGTGGTTAAATTCTGTATTATCAAATGAGGAGAGACAAAATTATCCCACATCCCGCTGGTCGACGAACCACCCTCAGATGATTCGTTTAGAGCCCCGATACAAAGGCTATAAAAAATATTTTATAGCAAAGATCCACCYCATAGTCTACATGACAAACAACAGATGTGTGGAATGCGTCACAAGGTGAGACTTGATAAATGATTAAGGAGTATCCCGCAGCCAGATAATTATCTATAATACCTAACTAATTCTGATTCTTCCAACACAAATCCTAGAGGAAAACGGTTCACTCTGCTTTCCAGCAGACACTGGCAAACAAATGCACCTTTCTGCAGGATAACTTCTCTAGGGTATGTGGGACGGTAGCATCCCACCTTGTCAACAGCCAGTGAAACTGCAGGGCGCCAAATTCAAAACAACACAAATCCCATAATTTTAATTCCTCAAACATACAAGTATTTTACACCATTTTAAAGATACAGTTGTTGTAAATCCAGCCAAAGTGTCCGATTTCAAAAAGGTTTTAGGACGAAAGCACACCAACCGATTATGTTAGGTATGAGCCAAGTCACAGAAAAAGACTAATTTGGTCGATATATATCCAAACTGTCCATTTATTTGGCGCGTTTGATCCAGAAAAACACAGGTTCCAACTTGCTCAAACATGACGACAAAATATCTCAAAGGTTACCTGTAAACTTTGCCAAAAAATTTCAAACTACTTTTGTAATACAACTTTAGGTATTTTTTAACGTTAATAATCAATAAAATTGAACACGGGATGATCTGTGTTCATTACAGGATTAAAACCAAATGTAGCATGYCTTCTGGACATGCACTTCAATCAAACAGGACACCTGGAGTGACTTGACTTCAAGATGGCCGTATTTCTTCATTACACAAAGGAATAACCTCAACCTATTTCTCAGGACTGTTGACATCCAGTGGAAGACGTAGGAACTGCGAGCTWTTCGCTTAGAAATCTGGTTTCACAATGAAAACCCATTGAAAAGAGAGTGACCTCAAAAAAAAAATAATAATCTGAATGGTTTGTCCTCGGGGTTTCGCCTGCTAAATAAGTTCTGTTATACTCACAGACATGATTCAAACAGTTTTAGAAACTTCAGCGTGTTTTCTATCCAAATCTACTAATAATATGCATATCTTATCTCCTGGGGATGAGTAGCTGGCAGTTGAATTTGGGTATGCTTTTCATCCAAACGTGAAAATGCTGCCCCCTACCCTAAAGAAGATAACAACCTAAAACACAAGGCCAAATATGCACTGCAGTTGGTTACCAAGACAACATTGAATGTTCTAGTTACAGTTCTGACTTAAATCGGCTTAAAAATCTATGGCAAGACTTGAAGATGGCTGACTAGCAATCATCTAGCAACTTGACAGAACTTCATTTTTTTTTAAAGAATAATGTGCAACTATTGTACAATCACAGATCACTGCACCTGTACATAGCCAATCTGTAAATAGCCCATCCAACTACCTCATCACCATATTGTTATTTTTATTTTTCTCCTTTGCACCCCAGTACCGCTACTTGCACACTCATCTTCTGCACATCTATCACCCCAGTGTTTAATGTGTCCTACTGTAATAATTTTGCCACTATGACCTATTTATTGCCTCACCCCCCTTATCCTACATCATTTGCACACACTGTATATATACTTTCTCTATTGTATTATTGACTGTATGTWTGTTTATTCCATGTGTAACTCTGTGTTGTTGTTTGTGTCGCACTACTTTGCTTTATCTTGGCCAGGTCGCAGTTGTAAATGAGAACTTGTTCTCAACTAGCCTACCTGGTGGAATAAATAATAAATATATAAAAAATACAGGTGTGCTCTCAGAGATTTACCGAAAAAACTCACAGCTGTAATCGCTGCCAAAGGTGATTCTAACATGTATATGATTCTAACATTTTATTTATAATAAATTAGCAAACATTTATAAATACCTGTTGTTGTTTTGTCATTATTCGGTATTGTGTGTAGATTGATGAGGGAAAAAAACACTTTAATCCATTTTAGAATAAGACTGTAACGTAGCAACATGTGAAAAAAGTCAAGGGGTCTGAATATTTTCTGAATGCACTGTATGTGTCCCCCCTCCCATCTCTCTCTCATCTCTCTCTCTCTTGCACCCTCTTCTTTTCTCCCTCATGCTCAGTCTTGGTACCCCTCTTTCCCTTTCTGCCTCTGCCCATCTCTCTCTATAGAAAATAAAGAACCAAATTTCTTCTCTGGTTAATAAGTGCATCCACGTAGTGGCATGGTTTCTTTAAACTTGAGTTCCTTGCAAAATCAGCAGAGATTCCATTTCACATAAAATAGTTATTCAGGGTTGGTGTATGATAGCTTGAGGCAATCCCATGACTACTGCACATTGTAATCCAGGATATMAAAATATTTTGTCTCAGGGAATGTCTTGAGATCACACAGAGCTGAGATATTGATGGCTGGAGTATTGGTGATAGCCTGGTGGTAATTTGTTACATGAGATTTAACTGGCCATAAAGCTGATGGAAAGTGGAGATATAAGAATAGATATCAAGAATATCGTCACATGGATCACATGCCATGTGACGATATTCTTGAATAGAATAGGAGGCTTTTGTACCTCTTCTAGCTAGAGATATTCTGTCACTGTACCAACATCATCATGGAAACACATTGGTAAAAAAATTAAAAGCAATAACCGCTCATGCACAATGATTTCCAAATTGTTCTAATTCTGTGTATGTTTGTGTTTGTGTTTGTGTGTGTGTGTGTGTGTGTGTGTGGTGTGTGTGGGTTTTTTGTGTGTGTGTGTGTGTGTGTGTGTGTGTGTGTGTGTGTGTGTGTGTGTGTGTGTGTGTGTGTGCATGCATGCAAGTGCATGCTCATGTGTAGTTTGGAGAGGCACATATGGATTGATTTCAATATGTTGTTTCCACACGTCACAGACATTCAATAATTATACATGATCATACACAGAAGCAACCAAGCGGTGTCAAAGTCAATTAAAGTTCACAAGATATCCAGATTCAATAGGACGTATTACCAACCTGGCCTATTTGCATTCATCCCTCGAGGTTCTTTTTAAATTACCTGCTTCAGCTTCGTTCAGCTTTACTGAGCAAAAAAAAAGTTTAGTTATTGTAATTGTAACTATTATTGTTATTGTAACTGGCGGCAGAGAAGTCAGACGCAGGAGAGAAATAACTGTGTGTTCCAAGGCGCAGTTTATTTACAAAAAAAACACCCTAAAACATAATAATAAACATCAATGGGTAAACGAACCCGACGCACACCAGTACAGACGTACACATACACTTACAATAAACATTCACCGACAACGGACATGAGGGAACATGAGCGTTAATACACAACATGTAATTTTGATGGGATGAACCAGGATGTGAGTGGATAGAAGACAAAACCAATGGAAATCGAAAAATGAATCAGCGATGGCTAGAAGGTCGGTGACGACGACCACAAGGAGAGGGAACAAGTACCCCCCCCCGACACCGCCTCGGGACGCCCGGAGGGCGCAGGGGCAGGGCGATACGATGGAGACGTGGAACTCTCGCAGCCATAGAATGATCAAACACTCCTCCACCGGAACCCAGCATCTCTTCTCCGCGACCATACCGTCTCCCAGTCAACGAGGTACTGAAGGCCCCTCGGCTCGACGTCTCGAAGGCCAGTATGGACCAAACGGAGTACGCGCGTCCCTTCGAATGTCCAGGAGGGGCGAGGAACCTCCCGCAACCCTTTAGGGGGGGGATTGTTTTTTTTTTTTTTTCCTTCTGGAGCGGCCAGCCACCACCGGGCCTGAGGAGAGACACCATGGAACGAGGGGTAAAATCCGGTAATCGGGGAAGCTGTTAACCTGTAACCAAACCTTGGTTCACTCTCCTCAGGACTTTAAATGGCCCACAAACCGCGACCCAGCTTCCGACAGGGCAGGCGGAGGGGCAGGTTTCGGGTCGAGTGCGAAACACCGGGGCCTCACTGCGTGACGGTCTGCGCAATTTTCTGGCGCAGCACGGCGCTGCGAAGAGTGAACATGCGCGTTCCATGTTTCCTACGCCGGCCGTAACCAGTTACCACGCAGAGCCTCAGTCTGACTCTCATGCCAAGGAGCCAGACCGGCTGATACCCCAATTATACACTGAAGGGAGAGAGGCCAGTGGGGGAGTTGCAAAAGCGAGGTCTGGGGGCCAAAATCTCCTCTGCCCAGGGCACGAACGTGCCACTCCCCCGGCCGGTCCTCAATGACCTCAGAAACCTACCAATTCCTGGTTAACTCTCGCCACCTGCCCGTTACTCTCGGGGTGAAAGCCTGACGTAAGGCTGGACCGAATCCCCAGACGTTCCGATGAACGCCCTAGCTGACCCCTCAACGTGAATGGGGGACCCCAACTCAGACACTATATCATTCAGGCACCCCCGTAGTGCCGAAGTGTGTGTTAAACCAAGGCCTCCACAGTCTGGTAGGGCCGTTAGAGAGACGGGCAAGGGGAAGGAGACGACAGGACTTAGAGAAACGATCCACAACGACCAGGATCTGGTGTTACCCTGTGAGAGGAAATTCCGTCTGGAAATCTTACCGACAGGTGCGACCCAGGCGTTGTGAACGGTAAGGGTTGTAACTTACCTCTGGCATGTGCCTAGGAGCCTTGCACTGGCCGGCACCACCGAGCAGGAGAACATAAACTTCTTCACATCCTTAGCCAAAGTGGGCCACCAGTACTTCCCACTAAGACAGCGCACTGTCGACCTATCCCAGGATGACCAGAGAGGTGACGTGTGGGGCCCAATAGATCAGACGGTCGCGACAGCAACGGGAACGTACAAGACGCCCAGCTGGACACTGGAGGGAAGAGCGGGCTCTGCGATCGTTAGCGCCTGCTCAATGTCCAAGTCCAACTCCCATACTACCGGAGTCACCAGGCAGGAGGCGGGGAGTATGGGAGTGGGATCCATGGGCCGCTCCTCTGTGTCATACAGCCGGGACAATGCATCTGCTTTAACGTTCTGGGAGCCTGGTCTGTAGGAGGGTAAACACAAAACGGGAGAAAAACATGGCCCACCATGCCTGGCGAGGGTTCAGTCTCCTCGCTGCCCGGATGTACTCCAGATTGCGGTGGTCAGTCCAGATGAGAAAAGGGTGTCTAGCCCCCTCAAGCCAATGTCTTCAAGGCCTTGACGACAGCTAACAGCTCCCGGGCCCCCACATCATAGTTTCGCCGGGCTGAGCTTCTTAGAGAAGAAGGCACAAAGGTGGAGCTTCGGTGGCGTACCTGAGTGCTGAGAGAGCACAGCTCCTATCCCAGCCTTGGACGCATCAACCTCCACTATGAACGCCAAAGAGGGATCCGGATGGGCCAGCACGGGAGCCGAGGTAAACAGAGCCCTCAGGTGACTAAAAGCCCTGTTCGCCTCAGCCCCCGTTCAGTAGTTAGGTAATGGGAGCCGCTACCTGACCAAAACCCCGAATAAACCTCTGGTAGTAGTTGGCAAACCCTAAAAATCGCTGCACCTCCTTTACCGTGGTGGGAGTTGGCCAATTACGCACGGCTGCAATGCGGTCACTCTATCTCCACCCCTGAGGTGRAAATGCGATACCCTAGGAAGGAGACGGACTGTTGGAAGGACAGGCATTTCTCAGCCTTGACGTACAGGTCATGCTCCAACAGGCGACCAAGCACTCTGCGCACCAAGGACACATGCTCGGCGCGTGTAGCGGAGTATATCAAAATGTCATCAATATACACCACCACACCCTGCCCGTGCAGGTCCCTGAAAATCTTGTCTACAAAGGCTTGGAAAACTGATGGCACAACCCGTACGGCATGACAAGGTACTCATGGTACTTTAAATTACTATTTTATTTCATGTTATAAGGCAGGCACTGCTGTTTCCTGTTGTCCCTTTCTTTCCATATGCTCCTGGGAATTCAAGCTACCTGCAGGTAATCAAAGAGCTTCATGGGCCAGAGTGCAGTGTCATTATGCGCCTAAACGTTCGGTGACAGGTGCTGTGCCCTAACAAGCAGCCTGGTTGACCAAGAGGCTGGAGAGGAGCACACGTGACAGCTCACCCATGTATCTACATTAATTAATAACTGGAAAATCTAAATACACAATTACATATCGTTCACGGCATTTATTTGTGTGAACCGTGACACCGAACCTTGACATATCAAAAATGACCGTGAGTTTTGTGAACCCTTCACCGCTAATACTGTACCATTGATTCTTGAAGAAATAACATTATCAAAATGTCTCATGACTTAGTTCAACTGTTGTGACCCCCATCAGAAACCCAGAAATATATGCGCATGTGTTACTCCAATGTTAGTAAACAAAGTAAATCGTACAAACAGCCAATACCCTATAGCCTCAAACACAGTTTATAAACTACTACTATTTCGTATGGTTACAATCCTCATCGGTCACTCCCTGCATCATACAGTCTTACTGGCAATTTAAAGAAAGGATTCACATTTCTCCAGCCCATCCTTCAGACCTTTTTACCAAAACACCCCAGGGTGGTGAACGACACACCTTTGTATCTAAATCTAATCAAAGTTCAAACGTTTATTTGTCACGTAAGGCCGCCTGAATACAACGTGGAGACCTTACAGTGAGAAATGCTTACACCAGCGCTCCTCAACCAATAGGTGCAACAAAAGGTATTAGCCGTTGAACAATAGTATAGGTACAAGAAATCAAAAACAACAGTAAAAAAACGACAGGCTATGTACTACAGTAGCAGAGGCTACATACAGACACACAGTGAGTCAGGCTTGATTGAGGTAGTATGCGCTAACATGTGATACTTGGTTAACTGAAGCTATGCACTATACTGATGAAACAGAGCGCTAGCAAGCCATACGCGTAAACAGACGGGTTGGCGCCTACAGGAGCGCGCGGTGCGGGGTGGCGGACACATGCAGAAATAGAAAACAACAATAAGACACAAAATAGATAGACAGACAAATAGGATTAGAAGAAACGAGAGAGACTAACAAACTATATAAAATAGATTGTACTGTAATTAATAGATATAAAAGATAACATAAAATAAAAAATATAATAAACAAGAAAGAAAAACAAAAAAGACAGGCGCAGCCTGTCGTTAGACGGTCGCCTGGATGCAGGCAGCCTTACCCCAGCCGATGCTACTGAGGCCCATGCGCCCCCACTACCCTCTGTCAGTGCTTGCGGTCAGAGGCCGAGCATATTGCCCCGTTACCACGGCAGCTGACTGCAAACCAGCCAGGATGCTCTCGATGTTGCAGCTGTCAGACAACAACCTTCTTGCAGGATCCAGACCCCATGCCAAATCTTTTAGTTTCGTGAGCGGGAGATGGGCTCTGTCGTGCCCTGTCTTCCCACGACTGTCTCTGGCTGCTGTTTGGACCAATTCTAGTTTTCTGATGTGACCCCAAGGAACATTGAAGCTCCACACCCCCGCTCCACTACCAGCCCCGCCCGCAACCACCCGCCACACGCAAAGCCCCGAACGCAGCACACAACCACCACAACCGACACACCCCAGCCATACGACGACACAGCCCCCTCACTACGCCCGACCCAGCCGACTAGATCCTCCACGCCAACACCACATGAGAAACTACTACCCTCCCCAACACAACAACGCGCACCCACAACAACCAAACCGACCCACAGCATACCCCGCGTCAATCATCAGGCCAGCACGATCACATAAGCCAACTCACTCTCGCAACCCGCACACAACTATCCACTATCTACCTGGTCACGCACACACACAGAACTAACACACACAGAACTTACGGCGACCACTACACACCACAAGACTTCGCATAAGACAATCGGCGGGCCACACAGTGCTCCGCGATCCTCCATTTCCTCGTAATCCAAATCACTCTCCCTTAGTCTGTTACCGTGAGATAGCGTCCTGTTATACTCTGGCATCACCCGACCAGGTCCTTCTGACCTGCCTTCCTATAGGCTGATCTCGTCGTTGCACGATGATGCGGCTACCCACTGTGGAGTCATCTGCAAAACTTACACTGATGGTAGTTGGTCCATGCCATGGCCAATGCCAGTCGTGAACGCGTGAACAGGGGCTACAGGAGGGAACTGGAGCATTCAGCCCTGGGGAGCATCCAGTGTAATGAGACGCCATTCAGCGTGGCAGATGCGTGCTACCTTACCCTCAACCACCATGCGGCGCCCTCCAGGCGAAAGTCCAGGACCAGTGCAGAGGGAGGTGTTTAGTTTCAAGCAAATCCTACCACGCTTTAGTGATGGAGCTTGAGACACACCCGGTACTCATGGTGTTGAACGCTGAGCTAGTCAACTGCAATAGCACTTCTCACATAACTGTCTCTTCATGATCCAGGTGGAGATAGGCAGTGTGGAGTGCCAATCAGAAGGATTATGCACGCATATACAATCGTCCCGTGAGAACATCGTTCCCGACCTGCCCCAAGTCCAAGTCGATCGTCTCCCCCACCACTGCACTATAGAAGCTATGCCCACATCTGCGGAGTGAGGTACTAGGCGAGTCTTCTGCGTGATAATGGCTGTTTACGATGTGAGCCGATCCATCTAACACCAACCGATATCCTATCAAACGCACCTCTTCCTAATTACTGAACTCTCTACACCTGCGTATAGTAGTTACGGCGTCTGTAGTTATTTAGATCGGCACCCGGGTCGCACTTACTTGTGTTCTTGGCTCTATACACACTGCGACACTATCGGTAATACACTTGAACACTGCTCTGGTATATCTACAGCCACGTACCAAATCAGGAACCATGTTAAATGTCCAGGCAATACACCTCGCCAGTCTCGACGTCCACGAGTCGACCCATCTCGATCACGTCAATTGCCACGCGCGCAGACACACAGCACAGCATGCCTTGGAGAACTATCCGCACGTCCGGCCCCTGTCTCAGCCTTGTGATGATTGACCTGTTTAAAAGCGTCTTTTTCACGTTGGCCTACGACAGAGCTGATCTCACACAGTTGTCCAGAAACAGCTGCGTGCTCATGCGCAAGACTCCATGTGTGCTTGCCTCGAAACCGCGAGCACATAGAAGTGATCTTAAGCTCGTCTGTAGCTGCGCTGTCACCTGCATGGCAAGCGGCTGCATGCTGTGCCCATTTGTTAATTCTGTAATAAGTTTGCAAGCCCCTGCCTAATAAGAACGAGCGTCGGAGCCCGGTTGATAGCCCGGTGTATTCCAATCTTAGCCCTGCTATGACCGCCTTTGCCTGTTTGCATGGTTCGTCGGCAGAGCATACGCAGGATTTCTTGTAAGCTGCCGCCGGTGAAGCAGTCCCGCACCTTGAAAGCGGCCAGCTCTACCTCTTTAGCTCAGTTCCGAAATGTTGCCTGTAGTCCATGGCTTCTGGTTGGGGTATGTACGTACAGTCACTGTGGGGACCGATGTCCTCGATGCATTTATTGCATAAGCCAGTCGACTGATCGTGGCTGTTACTCCTACAATGCCTTGGAAGAATCTCGGAACATCGTTCAGTCTGTGATAGCCAAAAACGAGGCCCTGTAGTTCGTTCAGCATCCTGCTTCATCTGACCACTTTTCTTATCGGCACAAGCAAGTATGGTGCTTCCGCTTTAAATTTATCGCTTGTTAAGCCAGGGAATCAGGAGCGATAGCGTTTGTGGTCGGGATTTACCAAGATGTGCAGGCGAGGGAGAGGCTTTGCTACGGCGTCTCCCTGTGTGGTCGAGTTACAGGCTTCCGAATCTAGCAATTGTTTTCCTTTCCTGCCGTTGCACATTTAACATGATAGAAATTGTTGGTCGCGAACTGATTAAGTTGTCCCCTGCATTAAAAGTCTCGGCCACCTAGCGAGTGCCGCCTCTGGTGAGTGTTCGCTTTTGAGAACCCGCCAAGCCAGGGCGGCCGCGGATCCAACACACAGGGCGGAGACAAAGGACAAGATCGATCGAGCGACCGGGCCACCTGAGCGAGGCAGGGGGAGCGGGTCCAGAACGCGGGCGACGACGCGAAAGGGTCGGCCGGGCCGGAAGCGACTGGCCGCGCACGCGGGCCGAGGAGAGGACCGGAGACCGACGCGCGGGACCTAGAGAAGGACGAATGACCGGCCAGGCCAAACGCCGAGAAGACTACAAAGCGACAGCTAGCCAAATGGACGTCAGTTCACACCACATCCGGCACGCCGACCGCGTCGACCTTAACAACGATTTCTCGCGCCCTACTCACCTATTAGCGCTCAGCCGCCACGTCCTTGTACCCCGGCCATCGGGCACCAGAGACCGTGCAGCACCAATCCCATGCCCTCCCACGCTGCACACACGTCGCCCCTAGTCGCGCCTCATACAGAACGGCGAACTAGTCATCTAGCCTCCTCGCTCGACCGGTAACGACGGCCACGCCATCCAGCCAGAGCTGTAATACTGATGCGCGTGCCGACCTGCACCTCTACATCCACCATGCGCGTCGCGTTACAAGCCAGTCCGAGACAAATAACCATCCACCACCCCGCGGGCACAGTCCCCTGGCCTACCCAGGATCCGCAGCGGCGCCGCCTCACTGCAACGCGCGCGAATCTCACGACTAAGAGCGATAGCAGCTCAGGCGGCGGCCTCTAACCGGCGACGCTGGCACAGGTGCGCTGAGGCGCCCAATCACGCCGAGGGGAAACGACAGCCGACGGCGGGACTAACTAGTCCCACACACACAACGACGCGCGCGCCCGCGCTTCCGGCACAGACCACCAGGACACAAGGGGGAGAGCCCTACTGAATTCGAGTGGCGCCGACATCGCCACACACGGTGCGAGATGTTACTTAGCACCTACACAAGGATATCACCTGCCCGCGATCTCACCCCTGCAACCGAGCACACCGTGTCGCCACTGACCCAGTAATCGGAGCGGGCAGCGTAGCGCGGTCCCACACGCACACACCAAACACCTCTATACGACCAGACACAACATAGACGGCCTGTACATGTCCCAATAACATATCTTCCCGGCCGCCTCCGGACTCTCTGTCCCCCAAGGGATTGCCCCACACGAGGCGCGGCTGCGCTACTGCGGCCAAGCGTCCTTCCAAATCACTCCGACGGATGACACACGCCGTCGATCCGCTCTAAGAGATCGCAATCACCAGCTCCACTAGGAGACTAGCGACGCCGCACAACACCGACTCCCACCAACGCCAATCAATCAACTAATGCGGTAGCCACCTCCACACGACGAGGCACCCCCACCTGACAACACCACCTGATACCCGCGACCAATACACCACACTCGTCGAACACACCAGTCCCTGACTACAGCCAGGACAAACGCGCCGGACAGGGCGGCCGCCGGGACCAACGAGCGCAGGGGACGCAGCAGGGACGGACCAACACACAGCTGTACACGATAGCGGCGCGGATGCACAGGCGACGCAACGCGCCCAGAGGCAGGCCCCATCACCACCCACAGTAACGCCGACTACACAGGAAACGGGGCAGCAAGCACCAATACCACGACAGCGACCCCGCAAAACGCCCAGCGACCGGTCACGGTGGCAGGGCGGGCCGGGGAGGGGCCGGACCGTATGGCTACCCACCAGCGCGCACGCCGATCTGACTCACTGCAGCAGAAAGGTCCGTCGAGATCACAGGCCGCGATGCGGCGATAAGTACGGTAGGTTCTTGACGGCTAAGCTCACACCCGGACGATGCCAACGGCCGCGCACACCGCGCTAGGCTACGGACCAGCCGCATCCACAGCGGCCAAACGTCAACGGACCCGAGGTTCCGTGCGACGGACGATTGTTTCGTGTCAGGCGAAGTCCGCACCACCAGCCGACACGAGAACTCCGGAACACCAGCAGAAACAGAGCGAGCGCGCACACGCAGAATTCACCCACAGACACCCCACAACACAAGCAAGCAACCACAACCGCCAAGACGGCGCACACGGACGAACGGCACAGAGGACGAACACGCCCGGGGCGCCGGGCGGACGAGCGCCGAGACGGGAAACTACCACCAAGGGAGGCGGTACAGACGCCGGCCTTATTGCCTTACATACAGCTGGACTGAGTGCGGTCTTCAGTCCAAGCATCTGTCTCTGGTGGTAAATAAACAGCCACCACTAAGTATAGCTGAAAAACTCTCTAGCAAGTCAGTGTTGGACCTGCAACTTTATCACAAAATACTCTCACTTCCGGCCGACGCAAAAATCTGAGAGACTATAGATTTCGTTGCTACCAGGCAGATTTTTACACAATATGCACAGACCGACACCCCACCCCCCTGTCCTTACCGGAGCTGGGCTGCTGTTCTATCTTGCCGTGCTATATGCAGCGTGTATCCCGCTAGTCTGAATATCAATCGTCGTCATTTCAGCCGTGATTCCGTGAAATCATTAGGATAAAAAAATTGATGGTCCCGTGGATATGTATTATTGGATCGTACCTTGTCTAAGTTTATTGTCCAAATGATTGCACCGTTGCGAGTTAGTATTGACCAACGGTAACGGCAGCTTTCCCACTCACCTTCTCCGGGTCCTGACCAGGCATCCGGCTCTTTGTCCTCTGTACCTGCGTCGCTTCCCTCTTGCAAATAACGGGATGTTGGCCCCTGTCAGGTGTTTTGGAGAATGTTCTTGCTGCATCTTGTTTGTTGAAGAAAAAATCTTTGTCAAATCCGAGGTGAGTGATCGCTGTCCTGATATCCACGAAGCTCTTTTTTTGCCGTAAGATACCGGTTGCCAGAAACATTATGTACAAAATAAGTTACAAATAACGTGAAAAAAACCACATAAATAGCACAATTGGTTGGGCGCCCGTAAAAAACTGGCTGCCATTTTAAACTTCTACTGCTGATTAGCTGCTTTAAGGTTGACTGTAAAAACTTCCTTCCAGCTCAGCCTTGAGGCCGAGGGAAAAAGTCACATTGCTGGCACAGCAGAAGAGACTGGAATTGCCTGAATGAATCCACACTGCCATTCCGTGGAGAGACCTGTAGCAGTGGCTTCGTCCCAAAATTGCACCCTATCCCTTTTGGTGCATTCATTTTGACCAGGGCCCATAGTGTGCAATGACTTGATTTTCCCCTTTCTCTTTTCTTATACAGCTGGGACAAATAGTTTCCAACACTTCTTTAAAGTGATCATTTAGTTGGTAGCCTACTCATAATTTAAATTCCAACTAAAATTTAAATCGTTGATCTCTGCCTGGCCGTATAGCCTACCAAAAAAGAACATATCG
>NC_036858.1:19987877-20100705 GCF_002910315.2 Salvelinus sp. IW2-2015
GTAACGAGTGCCGCTTGGAGAGTCCGGGAAGCAAAGTTCAGGGAGTTGAAAACATTTAATTAATAAATGAAACAAAACAAGAAACATGAAAAGCGCACCGACATACAACAGGAACCAATGATGACTCGGTTGGAAAAAAACAAAGGAGTGACATATAAAGGGCAGGTAATCAAAGAGGGTCTATGGAGTCCAGGTGAGTGTCATTAATGCGCCTAAACGTTGGTGACAGTGCTGTTGCCCTAACAAGCAGCCTGGTGCACAAGAGGCTGGAGAGGGAGCACACGTGACACTACCCATGTATCTTACTATATAATAACTGGAAAATCTAAATACAAATTACATATTTCTCAGGCATTTATTTTGTTGAACCGTGACACCGAACCTTGACATATCAAACTGACCGTGAGTTTTGTGAACCGCTTCACCGCTAAATATGTACCATTGATTCTTGAAGAATATAACTTATAAATGTCTCAATGAGCTTTAGTTCAACTGTTGTACCCCATCAGAACCCAAAATATATGCATGTGTTACTCCAATGTTAGTAAACAACAGTAAATGTAAACAAAAACTATAGCCTCAAAACATTGTTAAAACTATACTTTTCATTCATCTTCATGGTCACTCCCTGCATCCCATAAGTCTATGAATTTAAAGAAGGATTCACATTTCTCGAGCCCATCCCTCAGCTTTTTTACCCAAACACCAGTGGTGGTGCACTGAACATTTTGTGTTCTAGATCTAATCAAATCCAAATGCTTTTATTTGTCACGTCAGCGCCTGAATACAACAGGTGCGAGACCTTACAGTGAAACATGCTTACTACAGGCTCTCAACCAATAGTGCAACAAAAGGCATATTAGGTGAACAATAGTTAAGTAAAGAAATAAAACAACAGTAAAAGACAGGCTATATACAGTAGCGCAGGCTAACATACAGACACCAGTGAGTCAGGCTGATTGACCGGATAGTATGACTGTAGATATTGGTTAAAGTGGACTATGCATATACTGATGAACAGAGCGCAGTAGCAGTAGCGTAAAAGATGGGGTTGGCGGGTGCGGGTGGCGGTGCGGACACAATGCAGATACCCGGTTAGCCAATGTGACAGGGAGCACTGGATTGGCGGCCCAATTATGAGGTAGTTTGTACTATGAATGTAATAGTTTTAAAGTGACTATGCATATTATGATAAACAGAGAGTGGCAGCAGCCTCGTGTAGAGCGTCCTGGATGGCAGGCAGCTTAGCCCAGCGATGTACTGGGCCCATGCGCACGTACCCGTCTGTGTAGTGCCTTGGCGGTCACGAGGTACCGAGCAATTTGCTCGCTACCCAGGACAGGTGATGCAACCAGCCAGGATGCCTCTCGATGTGCAGCTGGGTTAGAACCTTCTTGAGATCTCACGCGACCCATTGCCCAAATCTTTTAGTTTCGTGAGGGGAATGGGCTCTTGTCGTCGCTTGCCCTTCTTCTACGACTGTCTTGGTGGTTTGACCATTCTAGTTTGTTTCTGATGTGGACACCAAGGAACTTGGAAGCTCTTCAACCCGCTCCACTACAGCCCCAGTCGCATAAAGAATGCGGGCCGTGCTCGGTCCTCCTTTTCCTGTAATCCCACCAATCATTCCCTTAGTCTGGTTCGTTGAGGGTATAGCGTTGTTTTACTTCTGGCCATTCACCCGGCCAGGTCCTTCTGACCGTCTTCCTATAGGCCTATCTCGTCGTTGTCAGTGATCAGGGCCTACCACTGTGTGTGTCATCTCGCAACTTAATTGATGGTAGTTGGAGTCATGGCATGGCCAATGGCAGTCGTGGCGTGAACAGGGAGTACAGGAAGGGACTGAGCACTGCAGCCCTGGGGAGCTCCAGTGTTGAGGCCATCAGCGTGGCAGATGGTGTTGCTACCTACCCTCACCACCTGCGGGCGGCCCGTCCAGGAAGTCCAGCGATCCAGTTGCAGAGGGAGGTGTTTAGTTTCAGAAATCCTTAGCTTCGTGAGGAGCTTGAGCGCTGTTACTCATGGTGTTGAACGCCTGAGCTGTAGTCAACTTGCAATAGCATTCTCACATAACTGTTTCTTATTGTCCAGGTGGACGAGGCAGTGTGGAGTGCCAATAGAGATTTGCATCCATCTGTGGAGCTGTTTCGTGGTCTATTGCTACAATTGGAGTGGGTCTAGAGTTTCTGGGATAATTGCGTTTTGTGATGTGACCATTCACCAACACTTTCAAAAGCACTTCCATGGCTCACCGGTATGTGAGTGCTACGGGTCTGTAGTATTAGTAGGCAGGTTGCCTTTGTGTTCTTGGTTTCATGCGGACTATGTGGCTCTACTTAAACTTCTGGATATCTACAGACTCAATCAGGGACAGCTCTGCTTGAAAAATGTCAGGAAACACCTGCCAGTCTGGTCACGCAAACATGCCCGGAGCACACGTGCCTGGTAAATCCGTCTGGCCCCTGTCTCAGCCTTGTGTATTGTTGGACCTGTTTAAAGCGTCTTTTTCCACGTTGGCTACGAGAGCTGTTACACACAGTTGTCCAGAAACAGCTGGTGCTCATGCAAGACTCCAGTGCTGTGCTTGCCTCGAAAGCGAGCATAGAATGATTTAGCTCGTCTGGTAGGCTCGTGTCACTGCGGCAGCGCGCTGCTGCTTCCCTTTGTAATCTGTAATAGTTTGCAAGCCCTGCCTAATAAGCACGAGCGTCGGAGCCGGTGTTAGCCGGTGTATTCCAATCTTAGCCCTGTATTGACGCTTTGCCTGTTTGATGGTTCGTCGCAGAGCATAGCAGGATTTCTTGTAAGCTTCCGGGTTAGCAGTCCCGCACCTTGAAAGCGGCAGCTCTACCCTTTTAGCTCAGCTCCGACCATGTTGCCTCTAGTCCATGGCTTCTGGTTGGGGTATGTACGTACAGTCACTTGTGGGGACGATGTCCTCGATGCATTTATTGATAAAGCCAGTGACGGATGTGTGTTACTCCTCAATGCCTTGGAAGAATCTCGGAACATGTTCCAGTCTGTGATAGCCAAAACAGGCCTGTAGTTTTAGCATCCTGCGTTCATCTGACCACTTTTTCTTATAGGCTGCACACTTGGTGCTTCCTGCTTTAAATTTTTGCTTGTAAGCAGGAATCAGGAGGATAGCGTTGTGGTCGGCGTTTACCCAAATGGAGGCGAGGGAGAGGCTTTGTACGGGTCTCCTGTGTGTGGAGTACAGGTGATCTAGAATTGTTTTCCTTTCTGGTTGCACATTTAACATTGATAGAAAATGTTGGCTCGAACTGATTAAGTTTCCCTGCATTAAAGTCTCCCGGCCACTAGGATGTGCCGCCTCTGGGTGAGTTGGTTTCCTATCTCTCCTTCGTATGTGTCAAAAAGGAAAGAGTGCATTTTTATATTTCATGTTTGGAGTGCTCCCGAAATGACACACTCAATCTTCTTAATCTAACCTGAGGCGTTGCTTGGCGTTGCTTATCAAATCGACAATGGGTATTGAAATGATGATGTTATGGTGATAAAATAGATAAGAGATTGGCAGACTGGTGGGGCTGAGATGTAGACAGGTCTGTGTATCACTGTCTCTCCCAATCAAGCACAGGGTCTAAATGAAGTCCCCCKTTTCATCATTATTCTCAACCAACCCCCTCCACACATTCCCTCCTCTGACCCGCCACCCACGTCCCCACCCCCACCAGGCCACTGCAGTCATGATACAGATGGTATTATAAGTTCAACGGTTGCCTAGCAACTGAGTTGAGACTTGCGAGTAGGACCATACACGGTAGAGAATGAACAGTGTTTAGGATTGTGTTTGGGTGGGGTGGGATTGTGTGTGTGTATGTGCATAACAATACCTCAGTCTTAAGTTCTGTTCTATACAGTGTAGATTCTGTTCYCCAAGTATTATACTTCAGTTCCCCATGCATTAGCCTATAGTTTGTTCATGTGTTACACTTCCTTCCACTTTTTCGGAGTTTTGGGGGAAATAGTGCTTCTAACGAAAATATTACATGAATGCTATTTCAAGTTCATAAAAGTGCAATGTCACTCTTGACCTATGATAATGTTTAATATATCCTCTTTCTCCTCCTCTTTCCCCTTCGCTATCTCTCTCTCCRCTCTCTCTCTCTTTCTCCCTCTCTCTTTATTTTCTCTCTCTCTCGATTTCATCATCACCGCTCAGGCAGACTTCCTGAGACTCTTTCATTAATGAAGCAATCAATTAAACATAATCTCTTCGAGGGCCATGTTACAATAAGACCTAATCACTCTCTATTAATTGAGTTTTCTTCAATTGGGGCATAATTTCATGCACATTACACGGCATCCACCTTCATACTACTTTCCCTATTCTAAGGGTTCTATTCAAACAGATCCGCTTTAGCCGACATCCGCATAGCGGTTGTTTTGGCAGTGTCGAAGGTGGAACTGCTTTAGAGCTTTCAAATCCACAAGCAGCTCCTGACATTATACCTAAAGCGGACATTGCCATTGGCTGCAAGGAGTCAGCATTACGAGAAATACCATGTCAGCTTTGTTTACACGTGTTGGAATCGCTGGATGTGATAGTGTAATCTACACTCGTTAGGCTGATATAAAATCATTTTTTTATTTTTATAATTTGCGCAATTTCGGCATCATTATTTCGTAATAGTCACAACCGTCGTGAGAGATATTTTTGGACACCCCCCAATAAAAATTTGGATTTTAGTGTTTCAGGCAAAAAATACTAAAATGACCAGGAATTCAGCAAAAACAATAAACTATTGAGGAAATCTGTTGCCAAAATATTTATTTGATCGTGTCTCATATGCTATCAAGGTATTAAATTATTGTCATTTAAATACATCTCTTTTTGTCTTAGTTGTGTTCATTTTATATTTTTTGTATTATTTATTATTTTTTCACCTTCATTGTACCAGGTAGGAGTTAGAACAATTGGTCTTCATTTTGATCAATTCCTGTTTTTTTTTATGGTTTCAAGATATGTATATGTCAATGCTAGTGCATATATCACAACAGACACAGAGTTAACATGGATAAACAAACGTACAGGTCAATATACACATAGAAAAAATCTATATACGTGGTGGTGCAAAGTTTAGGTAATATATTGTGAGGTATGGCAATTAATGCTTGAGTATTGTGACCTGATTTTATGGTAAATTATGTTATTATTACAATTAACACTGGAGTGATTAGATGTGAGAAGATAATGTGCAAGTAGAGATACTGTGGGTGCAAGGAGCAAAAAATTACAAAAATAACAAGGTAGTGGAGGTAGTTGGATGGGCTAGTGTACAGGTGCAGTGATCTGTGAGCTGCTCTGACAGCTGATGCTTAAGTTAGTGAGGGAGATATGAGTCTCCAGCTTCAGTGATTTTTGCAATTCGTTCCAGTCATTGGCAGCAGAGAACTGGGAAGGAAGGTGGCCAAAGGAGGAATAGGCTTTGGGGGTGACCAGTGAAATAACCTGCTGGAGTGCGTGCTACGGGTGGGTGCTGCTATGGTGACCAGTAAGCTGAGAGTAAGGCGGGGCTTTACTAGCAAAGACTTATACGATGACATGGAGCCAGTGGGTGTTTGACGACGGAATATGAAGCGGGGGCCAGCCAACGAAGCATACAGGTCGCAGTGGTGGGTAGTTATGTGGGCTATGGTGACAAACAGGGATGGCACTGTGATAGACTGCATCCAGTTTGCTATTTTATAAATGACATCGCCGAAGTCAAGGATCGGTAGGATAGTCAGTTTTGTGAGGGTATGTTGGCAGCATGAGTGAAGGATGCTTTGTTTGCGAAATAGGAAGCGATTCTAGATTTACTTTGGATTGGAGATGCTTAATGTGAGTCTGGAGAGAGTTTACAGTCTAACCAGACACCTAGGTATTTGTATTTGTCCACATATTTTAAGTCGGAAACATCCAGAGTAGTGATGCTGGAGCAGGTGGGCAATGGCGGGCAGCGATCGGGTTGAAGAGCATGCATTTAGTTTTACTTGCATTTAAGAGCAGTTGGAGGCCACGGAAGGAAAGTTGTATGGCATTGAAGTTCGTCTGGAGGTTAGTTAACACAGTGTCAAAGAAGGGCCAGAAGTATCACGAATGGGGTGTCGTCTGCGTAGAGTGGATCAGAGAATACCAAGCAGCAAGAGCGACATCATTGATGTATACAGAGAAAAGAGTCGGCCTGAGATTGAACCTCTGTGGCAACCCATTGAGACTGTCAGAGGTCCAGACAACAGGCCCTCCGATTTGACACACTGAATCTGTCTGAGAAGTAGTTGGTGAACAGGCAAGGCAGTCATTTGAGAGCCAAGGCTACTGAGTTGCCGATAAGAATGTGGTGATGATTGACAGAGTCGAAAGCCTTGGCCAGGTCGGGAATATGACTGCACAGTATTGTCTTTTATCAATGGCAGTTATGATATTCGTTTAGGACCTTGAGCGTGGCTGAGGTGCAGCCCATGACCAGCTCGGGAAACAGATTGTATCACAGAAGGTACAGTGGGTTTCAAATGGTCGGTGATCTGTTTGTTAACTTGGCTTTCAAAGACCTTAGAAAGGCAGGGTGGATTCATTTTTTTTTTTTTTACTTTTATTTAACTAGGCAAGTCATTTTAGAACAAATTTCTTATTTTCAATGATGGCCTAGGAAGAGTGGGTTAACTGCCTGTTCAGGGGCAGAATGACAGGTTTGTACATTTTCAGCTCGGGGATTCCGATCTTGCAACTTTCGGTTCAAGTCCAACGCTCTAACACTAGGGCTGCCTGCCGCCCTCGCGCTAGGTCTGTAAACGTTTGGGTCTTTGAAGAGGGGGATGACCGCGGCAGCTTTCCAATCTTTGAGGATCTCGAAGGATATGGAAGAGAAGTTGAACAAGGTCGTAGTAATGAGGGGTTTCACAAATTGTGGCAGATACTTTTAGAAAGAGAAGGTCCAGATTGTCTAGCCAGCTATCTGGATTTGGGTGAAGGAGAAATGGGGGAGGTTTGGGCAAGTTGCTGTGGGGGGTGCAGGGCTGTTGACCGGGGTAGGGGTAGCCAGGTGGAAAGCATGGCCAGCCGTAGAAAAATGCTTATTGAAATTCTCAATTACCGTGGAKTTATCGGTGGTGACCATGTTTCCTAGCCTCCGTGCAGTGGGCAGCTGGGAAGGGGGTGCTCTTATTCTCCATTGACTTTACAGTGTCCCAGAACTTTTTGGAGTTTGTGCTACAGGATGCACATTTCTGTTTGAAAAAGCTAGCCTTTGCTTTCCTAACTGCCTGTGTATATTGGCTCCTGACTTCCCTGAAAAGTTGCATATCGCGGGGGCTATTCGATGTTAATGCAGTACGCCACAGGATGTTTTTGTGCTGGTCAATGGCAGTCAAGTCTGGAGTGAACCAAGGGCTATATCTGTTCCTGGTTCMATTTTTTTTTWATGGGGCATGCTTATTTAAGATGGTGAGGAAAGCACTTTTAAAGAATAACCAGGCATCCTCTACTGACGGAATGAGATCAATATCCTTCCAGGATGCCCGGGCCAGGTCGATTAGAAAGGCCTGCTCACTGAAGTGTTTTAGGGAGCAGTTTGCAGTGTACAAAGGGAGCAATTTGCAGAAATCGGCCTGTGTCTGTATCTAGCTGCCTACCCCTGCACTAAACAAACATAGCTACAGCAAACCAGGGCAGATCTCAAGCAACTGCACACACAAACATGCTCTGTGCAGACTCATGTGAACGAGTGTAAGCCCCTACAGAGAAGTGTGTTGCAGGCTGCCTGTCTCCAAGTGGCAACCAAGGACAGTGGGAATGGCGCTTTTGCCACTTGTCTATGGAATATACACTGAGTATACAAAACAGTAAGAAGACCCGTTCTTTCCATGACATAGATTGACCAGGTGAACCAGGTGAAAGCTATGATCCCTTATTGATGTCACTTGTTAAATCCACTTCAATCAGTGTATATAAAAGGGTGGAGACGGGTTAAAGAAGGGTTTATAAGCCTTGAGACAATTGAGACATGGATTGTGTACGTGTGCCATTCAGAGGGTGAATTGGCAAGACAWAAAATGTAAGTGACTTTGAACAGGGTATGGTAGTAGATGCCAGGTGCACCGGTTTGTGTCAAGAACCGCAATGCTGCTGTGTTTTTCACACACAACAGTTTCCCGTGTGTATCAAGAATGGTCCACTACCCAAAGGACATCAAGCCAACATGACACAACTGTGGAAAAGCTTTGGAGTCAACATGGGCCAACATCCCTGTGGAATGCTTTCGACACCTTGTGGAGCCCATGCCCCGAAGAATTGAGGCTGTTCTGAGAGCAAAAGGTGGGGGGGGGTGCAACCCAATATTAGGGAGGGGTTCTTAATGTTTGGTATTCTCAGTGTAAACTTCTTTTGAATCATTTTGCAGTCCATATTTGACATTTTAGTCATTTAGCAGATGCTCTTATCCAGAGCGACTTACAGTGGTGAGTGCATACAGGGTGGCAGGTAGCCTAGTGGTTAGAGAGTTGGACTAGTAACCAAAAGGTTGCAAGATCGAATCCTCGAGCTGTCAAGGCAGTTAACCAACCCACTCTTCCTAGGCGGTCATTAGTTAAATGAAGGTAAAATAAATKTTCATACTGGTCCCCCATGGAACCCACAACCCAAGCACCATGCTCTACCAACTGAGCCACACAAGATCACTAAAAGCTCTCCAAGACTTTAAGACGTCAAGGCCATTTTGTTTTTTGTGTGAAATTATTGTTTTCTTCTTCAAGATGTCAAGACCATAATGAGAGTGGGAATATCTTATATAAAAATGGACAGTCTTTTTGGGATCATGGATCTAGCCTATTACCTTTCATTTTTACATTCAATTATGTTATTTTAATATGATCTATACTAGTGTTTGGGGTTGTACTCTCACAGTATCATACACCAATGTTGGTATTCGTCTAGCCTGAGTGCCAGTCTGTTTGTGATGTCATGCTAACTTCTTGTCATGCAAAACATGGCTTGACAATGAGCAATGGAGTTGGCAAGAGCACAAACAGATCTGGTACCAGGCTAGTATTTGTCCTCATATCATTAATAGACTATACTGTAAGTCACACAACAGCCTCTCTTTTATTTCAGGCAGGATCTAAGTTAATACCGGTAATGATGCCAATGTTTCCGTCTGTCACTTCTGTCAGCTAGTGAATCACCCAATACTCCAGGGTGGATTTGGATCACAGAATATGTACTGGAGAGGATGTCTGCTTCCCCAATAGCACCCTATTCTTTATAAAGTGCAGCTCTTTTGACCAGTACTTTGGTCAAAAGTAGTCTACAATATAGGAAATAGGGTGCCATTTGGGATGCAGTCGATGTACCAGAGTGCTTCTTTTACAAGAGCCTTCTTATATTTCACTCCTCCGTACAGGATCTTACTCGAAAAAGATCTTACTCTCAGGAAAATTGCAACAGGAAAATGAAAGAAACAAACCTTCCCTTCTAAGTCCACAAGTCTCTGCGATCATCGTCTGTGATTTTATTAGTGGTTCACCGCGAAGCTGTGAAATCTATTGTTATTGTCTGAATTATTAATAAAAAATATATATTTACATGGTCAAATAACCTAATTGATTGGTAAAATGTTTTCTAATTTGGCACTCAGAAACTAGATGTCACGCCCTGACCATAGAGAGCTTTTTATTCTCTATGTTGGTTAGGTCGGGGTGTGACTAGGGTGGGTCATCTAGGTAATTATATTTCTATGTTGGCCTGGTATGGTTCCCAATCAGAGGCAGCTGTTTATCGTTGTCTCTGATTGGGGATCATATTTAGGTAGCCATTTCCCCTTTGTGCTTTGTGGGATCTTGTTTTTTTTGTGTAGTGCATGTGAGCACTGCATTTTCTTCACGTTTCGTTTGTTCGTTTATCGTTTTGTTTTGCTTTGAGTTTCACATAGTAATAAAATATGTGGAACCCAGATCATGCTGCGCTTTGGTCCAGTTATTATGACGATCGTGACACTAGAGGACATGAGTAACTTGGTCAAAACAAATGGCACCGATTGGCTTATAGGGGGTGCTATTGTAAGCAGTCTCACTTAAACCCTCATATCGTCACCCCATTTGACCTACTTTGTATGTAGGTGTCTTTCCTCATGCTGAACAAATTTCCCATAAGGTCCATCAGCATAGATTTTCCTCAATCTTAATCTTCTCATGAACCGTACGTCCAAATAACACCAACTAAGGGATTAGATAAGAGACGGCTGAKTTATTGATCAATCAGGAAATCAGAGTTTATGTGTCCATTTGAATCCTTTGTAAATCCACTCCACAATGGCCTATCAACTTGAAACTTTTTAGGGTCATCAAAGACATTACCAGGATGAACCATGTTACGTTTGGCATTGATATCTTAACAAATAGGGAAACTATTAACATTWTTWTTTTTTTACTATGCAACACTAATGGTTAAAATAACCATAAAAAAATCTGTAAGTCAGATTCACTCCAAATGTGGTCTTTGGACTCATCACAATAGTGCCTAAAGAGTTTGAGAAAATAACATTGAAGCATTCAAAGATTCCAACATTATGCCAGTAGATTCATATWAGCGCATACACTAATATGCAAAAAAATTCAAAAAAATACTTACAAAATCCTCTTCTCATGAACCAATTGACAGCAAATTACATGTACATGTTTGACCTTAGTTTGAGAAAAGCTAAGGCATTTTACATGTCAATTTAAATCACTGTAAATCCACTCCATTGTGGCGTTTTAACTCAAAACTTGTAATCACTAACATGGACGTACCTAAGATGAACCACACTGAATTCYTACATGATAGAGTGGTTGCTCTGTTATCCAAATGATCTTATGTCCTTTCTGTCATACTGTGAAACCTGATCATTGCTGCTCACAGCTATATATTTTTTTCTTCCTTTCAGCATCCATCATCAATCAWCACTCTATTCCAGAGAGTCTTGGGATCCTTTAATCGATATTGCTGTATTTCTCATATATAGTCTTATACTCACTTTGAGGTAAAACATTTGTCAGATTGAAACACCTGGTTTGTTATTATGCCAGCCCAATCTTTAAAAAAAATACGGGACTAGGCATGTACAGGGTATAATCCATATAATCCACAGGCATATGCAATATTCCTAGGAGTCAATATTTTTTATGGTCAATCATTTTYTTCTAATGTCAACACAGCCAAGCATGACATAATTGCTTTGGAGATACTGGGTAATTACTTTCACGCTGATAGTGGACCACATGCATTTTTATGAGGGGATTTTCACTGTTCATTAACACTAGTGGATGTTACGAGAAGAAAAGAGCAGCTTTGGGAAAGTGAGATATGGGTGAGGGAAAGAGTAGCGGATTAGAGAAGGTTAGAATGATTGAACACCCTTTTTTGAGAGTTTACGGGAATGTGTGTGTATGTGTGTGTATGTGTGTGCGTGCGGTGTCTGCATGCGTGTGTGCATACTTGTGTGTCTGAGAGAGAATGTGACKGTGAATTCATATGCATTTGAGTGGAAGGGGGAAAGAATAGAAAGACATGAACAGAAAGAGACTGACTCTGTGCCAGCTAGTCCTAAAAATGGCCAGCTAGTCCTCATTGCTATACTACAATGCAACTTTGACATTATTTGTGCTGCTCTGTGATGGATGAATAGATTCAGAGAGTGAAGGCCAAGGATTGGGTTGTGAGAACCACAGAGAGAAAGGGATAGGGAAGGATGGGAAGAGAGAGAGAGACAGAGAGAGAGGGAAAGACAAGGAGGGAGGGTGTGAGGAATAACGACAGGAAGACCCATAAGCAACACCAATTATGACCCTTTACCAAGAGGAGAGAAGAGGAAATAGCATGTCTGCCTGTGTCTATCACTGCCTGAAGTACAATTAGTTTAATTATATGGAGAGAAAGAGTGAGTGTGTGAGAGAGGGAGAGAGAAAGAKGGGCAGACAGAGAGAGACTGAGGGGTKGGGGGGTTGACTGAGAGGGGGGAGTTGAGAGTGAAGAGTAGAGACGGAGAGAGACTGGGAGGGGGAGAGGGAGGGGAAGAAACAGACATACTGAGAGGAGAGAGAGACAGAAAGGGAGACTGGGAGAGAGGTGGATAGAGAGGCGAGTGATAGACTGGCACTGTCTGTACTGCATTGCATTGGCACTGGCTTGGAAAGCAAATAGAACAGAAAAAAGAGGAAGAGAGAAATAGTTTGTCTGGTGATCCTGGAACAACTGCAACACTGCACTGAAGGAGGAGGGAGGGCAAGTGGGAGGAGAGAAAGAGAATGAGGGAGAGAAAGGAAAGACAGAAATAGTCACACACAGAAGCGCAAAACAGACTGTCAAGGAATATCTGTCAAGGAATAATTTTCCTTCCCGTTGACTCACTCTATAATCTTCCTCCTCCAGCATGCCTTTGTACTTCCTCCTCTCCTTCTCTTTTTTTATCTCAACTTGAACTATTCATGCATTACATTTTGAATGCATCTTTCTCCTCTCCCTGACTCTCTSTCACTGTCTCTCTTTCTCCATCTCTCTCTCTCCCTGTCTTCCTCCTCCGTCCCTTCTACTTACCACCTGTTAGTCTTGATTCTCTCTTCACCGGAATTTCCAGTTTTTTGGGGGGGAGTTTCACACTCACGCTATTACTAAGGTAAGTCCATACTTTTATCAGTGGATATTGCATTTCCATCTATTTCTAAGCTCTTTTTTTTGTGATTGCAATGTTTCTTTTTTTTTATCTTGATCTTTCGTTTATTCTATCACTCTGCTTATTTTACTGTCCACATTCACTCTTTCCCTGCATTGTCTGTCACATCCCCTCTACTCCTCTCTTTTTTCTCTCGCTATCAGTAGGTCTAATGTACAGTTTGTCAGTAYAGCTGTTTGAGCTGTCAGTGTCTCCTCACTCAATGTAGTGTGTYCTTGTGTCAGTGTGTCTGTTCACTTCATGTGACATTTACTCTCAACGATTGTCACCTGTGCTACGCTGTGAAACGAATACAGGAAAAACAATGCGTAGCCAATGTTGTAGGGTGTACCCACCCGCGCAGATACGCACGTATGTACAGACACATATGCACGTACACACACGTACACACTTTAAGTTTGATTTAGTTAACTCTCTCTCTCGCTCACACACAACTRGAGACTTGATGCTTTATCTCGCCCTCACACATATGCACATTTTTTGGGTCTTTTTTTTTGTATCTCCCTCTAACACACATGCCCCCCCCGCAACCCCTACCCCAGCTCCAATCCTGAAACAAACACACACAAAAGCACACACACACACACACTGGAAATAATTTGACTCTAATTGACAAGCGCTCACCGTGGTACTCGGAGGCTGAGTGAAACACAGACTATTAGGTTCTAATGAGTAGAGTGCACTGCACAATAATGTCTGTCTCCGCAGTGTTATTTAAAGGCGAAAAGAGACTGCCCAAGGACCTATTTGTGTTCTATGAAGGACTGGAAAGAAAGTAACTCAACACAGGTTGGGGAAAGAAACGCCAAAAAGACTGACAGAGAGATAATGAGAAAGATAAAGACGGGAGGATGCAAGACGAAGGGTTGACGGATAGAGAGCGGAAAAGGGGGCGAGAGGATGAAAAGAGGAAAGTTGTGGGAGCGACCATGCATATGATATGAGTCTGATTCAAGGTGAAAGAGCTAACTGAAGAAGGGAGAGTTGCTAAGAAGTTTTTCTGAGATGTTCTTGTCTGTCAGGGTGGATAAAGCCCTTTTTATTCAAGTTTGGAGCTGAGAACTGGCTGTCCCCATAGAAGAACCCTTTGAAGAACCCTTTTTGGTTCYAGGTAGAACCCTTTTGGGTTCCATGTAGAACCCTTTCCACAGAGAAATAAAAAAATCCAAGAGCCAATGTTGGAGAATTACAGTACCTTCAGGTCTCTAAATCTACAATTAGATGCCACCTCTATGCCAATAGGCTTTTTGGAAGGGTTGCCAGAAAAAAATCCTTTATTGAGAGCAACCAACAAATGTACACACCTGGAGTTTGCTAAACGCCTGGAGTTTGCTAAACGGCATTGGCACTTGGATTGGAGCCGGTGCTATTGTCCGATGAGAAGAAAATAGAGCTCTATGGTCATGCACACCAGTGGTGGGTTTGGCATCGAAAGAAAGATGCATATACAGAAAATAACCCCAAGCGCAATGATGGCAATCATCCATTTTTATCACCAGTAAGAAACAATTGGCTGCTAACAGCTGAGAACTTCTAGCTAACTGGCAAGCACAAAAACAGTCAACAACTTTGGGAGTAGAGAGACCCCTATAAATTGGCAGATCGCCCTCTAGTTGCGAAAGTAAGAACCGCCRAAAATGCGGAGTCAAAGAAGAGAATAAGTATTCTGTAAAGGAAACGTACATACAGTACCAGTCAATAGTTTGGACACACCTACTCTTTCAAGGGTTTTTCTTTATTTTTACTATTTTCTACATTGAAGAATAATAGTAAAGACATCAAAACTATGAAATATCACATATGGAATCATGTAGTAATCAAAAAAGYTTTAAACAAATCAAAATATATTTTAGATTTGAGATGTTTCAAAGTAGCYACCSTTTKCCTTGATGACAGCTTTGCACACTTTTGGCATTCTCTCAACCAGMTTCACCTGGAATACTTTAACAACAGTCTTGAAGGAGTTCCCACATATGCTGAGCACTTGTTGSCTGCTTTTCCTTCACTCAGCGGTCCAACTCATCCTCAACCATCTCAATTGGCTTGAGATCAGGTGATTGTGGAGGCCAGGTCACCTGATACAGCACTCCATCACTCTCCTTCTTAGTCAAATAGCCCTTTTACAGCCTGGAGGTTTATTGGGTCATTGTCCTGTTGAAAAATAAATGATAGTCCCACTAAGCGTAAACCAGATGGGATGGTGTATCGCTGCAGAATGCTGTGATAGCCATGCTGTTTAAGTGTGCCTTGAATTACTACATATTCCGTGTCTTCACTATTATTCTACAATGTAKAAAATAATACAAATAAAGAAAACCCCTGGAATGAGTAGGTGTGTCCAAACTTGACTGGTACTGTATATATTTTTTTAGGCACTCTAAGACAAAATAAACCTGAGACAGTGTGTAAATGATAACACAGTGCAGGAAATTAAGAATTTGATTAAAATGCTTGAAGTGAATGCTGGAATTAAACAACAAGCTATGCAAATGGTAAAAAGCCGTGTGCATTAAGGAAATAGACACCTGGCTCAAATAGAAGTCTCTCTCTAATAAGCGCCTGTTTAATTTAAGTTTTACAGTATTTATTTTACAGTTATAAGGAAGGTAGTCTCGCGTTGCCATACCTCCAAAATCACGTAATTGTCACGCCTCCCTTGGAGGTTTGGAGATTTTTGCATTGCAAAAACAGTTTGAAAGATCTGCTGGGGGCAATATTTAGATTGGATGTTACATTTCAAGTACCTTCCCCCAACACGCCCATTGAAAGGGGTGGTACGTGTTATGTTTGTCACTATTTTCCAACCGGGTAGGGCACATTTTGTAGAAAGTCTCTCTCCGGGAAGATGTCAATTTATATTTACAACCTGAACTTTCCTCAGTTCAAAATACTGTAAATATTWAAAAATATATATATGTATTACCGTAAAACGTCAATTAAAAGCTGAGTCTCAAATAGCTGCCTTTCCTTTTTAATAGCTGGGCAACAGCACACATGTCAGCAAATATACAAACGCCTGTTTTAAATAAATCTAAATGAATTGTTTACAAGGTTATCATGAATTACTATGAATTGTTTTCAAGGTTTAACGTTAGATTTTTTTGTACATTAAATAATTCAGTAATGACTTGAAAAAATTATGGCAATCATCCATTTTTATCACCAGWAAAAAACTGCTAGCCATTGGCTGCTGACAGCTGAATACTGCTAACATGGCCCCAGATGAGTCAACTGATCGATGTCCCCCTAGATATGATGTGCATCATTATAGTAGTGCCATATCTCTAGATTTAAAACCTACGATCCATAACTCTGTTAATAAGTGTTATTGGAAATGTACGCTGATCTTCTTAAGGATGAATCTTACTGGAAAGAGAAAAAATTTGATTGAGATTTTTTTTTAACAGCACTGAGTTAAGCATGTACAGAAGTAAATGGGAATATCTAMAATTTAAGATCTATGAATTTTCCATTTCTTTTACTAAAAAGGTTTTTCAGTGTATAAAACAGTCACTTTGATTCGGAAAGTATTTAGACCACTTGACTTTTTCTAAATTTTGTTACATTACAGCCTTATTCTAAAATTGATTAAATACTTTTTTTTCTCATCAATCTTCACACAGTACGCCATAATGACAAAACAAAAACAGGTTTTTAGAAGAAAGAAAAAATATCACATTTACATAAGTATTCAGACCATGTACTCAGTACTTTGTTGAAGCAACTTTGGCAGCGATTACAGCCTTGAGTCTTCTTAGGTATGACGCTACAAGCTTGGCACACCTATACTTGGGGAGTTTCTCCCATTCTTCTTTGCAGATCCTCTCAAGCTCTGTCAGGTTGGCTGGGGGGTGTCGCTGCAAAGCTATTTTCAGGTCTCTCCAGTGATGTTCGATCTGATTCAAGTCCGGGCTCTGGCTGACATTAAGAGACTTGTCCCGAAACACTCGTGCATTGTCTTGGCTGTGTGCTTAGGGTCGTTGTCCTGTTGGAAGGTGAACCTTCGCCCCAGTCTGAGGTCCTGAGCGCTCTGTAGCAGATTTTCACCAAGGGTCTCTCTTTACTTTGTTCAGTTCATCTTTCCTTCGATCCTGATGCTGCCACCACCATGTTTTAAGAAGTTTTTAAAAAATTATTAAGCTTGCTTTCAAATGCACCTACCTCCCTGTTGCACACAACAAGCTCCATTCCCCCTGTCATAAGGGGAGTTCTGGCTCATTTAATCCTTAAGAGTCTACTGACGTACCCGTGGGTCAATCTAAGTAACATAWTTTTTTTTGCATGGGCAACAATCCACCACATCGGTCTATGACGGCCTTCCGTAGCATCAGAACCGTTTGGGCTAAAAACTAATGTGACCCCACCTTGGAAAGAGGACACTCTCATGAACAGAACGTGTTCTCCGTTTTGCTCTACGACCCCTGTGGTGGTTAATWTCTGTRTTACCAAATGAGGAGAGAGACAAACTTCACACACCAGTCAGAGTTATACTTAAACTACATCTTTAATAATAAGAGCTTTGCAATAGCAATGACTTTCAATGATGCGCCATTTCTAATGAACCATTGAAAGTCACAACACAAAAGTACAAAGATCTTTTATAGCCAAGATCCACCCCTCTCAACCTACATGATGAAAAACAGATACATAGAATGGTCACAAGGTTAAGATTTGTATGAAAGGTATCTATAGTACATAGCAGACAGCAACTGCTGTGTCAACAGTTGTCATTGTAAAGACCAGTGTCTGGTCCTCCTACTCCAAACTGGAACCGTCTCACCCTGGTACGGTATAGCACAAAAACATTAACTCATGTTCTCTGGAATGCTCTTTAGGTTTTATCACCCAAAGACATCGTAAATCTCCYCTGTCATTGTTATCTCATAGAGGCCCTCCTCAGTAGAACACACACAATAGTTAACATAACACTCTATTCTGTGGAATAAAACAACCATTATAACACAATCTTGCAATTTCCATGACACCCCACTAGTGTCACGGGATGTGTCAGAGGGTAGGCCATACAAATGAATGGAAGTATGGAGGTAGTTTTATGCCAACAAAAATAAGGGGTTAAATATGTGTAATATATACAGTGTATTCAGAAAGTATTCAGATCCCTTCCCTTTTCCCACATTTTGTTATGTTACAGCCTTATTCTAAAATTGATTAAACATTGGTTTTTCTCATCAATCTACACACAATACCCCAAAAGAACAAGGTGAAAACAGGTTTTTAGATGGTATTGAGTATGCCACCTCAGTCACTGGCCTCATCAATAAATGCATCGACGACGTCGTCCCCACAGTGCTTATCCCAACCAGAAGCCACGGATTACAGGCAACATCCGCACCGAGCTAAAGGCTAGAGCTGCCGCTTTCAAGGAGCGGGACACTAATCGGGACGCCTATAAGAAATCCCGCTATGCCCTCAGACGAACCATCAAACAAAGTGTCAAAACAGGACTAAGATTGAATCCTACTAAGCCTATTCCCCCTCAGGAGACTGAAAAGATTTGGAATGGGTCGTCAGATCCTCAAAAAGTTCTACAGCTGCACCATCGAGAGCATCCTGACCAGTTGCATCACTGCCTGGTATGGCAACTGCTTCCAACCACAAGGCACTGCAGAGGGTAGTGCGTACAGCCCAGTACATCACTGGGGCCAAGCTTCCTGCCATCCAGGACCTCTATACCAGGTGGTGTCAGAAGAAAGCCCTAAAAATAGTCAGACTCCAGCACCCTAGTCATAGACTGTTCTCTCTGCTACCGCACGCCAAGCAGTGCCGGGGCGCCAAGTCTAGGTCCCAAATGCTTCTTAACAGCTTCTACCCCCAAGCCATAAGACTCCTGAACAGCTAATCAAATGGCTAAACCAGACTATTTGCATTGCCCCCCCCCCCCTTTCACACTGCTGCTACTCTTTGTTTATTATCTACACATAGTCACTCTACCTACATGTATGTACATACAACCTCAATTACCTCGACTAACCTGTGCCCCTGTACATTGACTCTGTACTAGTAACCGCCCTGTATATAACAAATCTACTGTTATTTTACTGCTGCTCTTTAATGATTTGTTACTTTTATTTAAACATTTTTACTTATCTATTTTTTACTTAACAATTATTTTTCTTACAACTGCGTTGTTGGTTAAGGGTTTGTAAGTAAGCATTTCACTGTAAGGTCTACACCTGTTGTATTCAGCGCATGTGACAAATATATATATTTTTTCTTGTGTTTCTTGGCCCAAGCAGTCTCTTCTTCTTATTGGTGTCCTTAAGTAGTGGTTTCTTTGCAGCAAATCGACCATGAAGGCCTGATTCACGCAGTCTCCTCTGAACAGTTGATGTTGAGATGTGTCTGTTACTTGAACTCTGTGAAGCATTCATTTGGGCTGCAATTTCTGAGGCTGGCAACTCTAATGAACGTATCCTCTGCAGCAGAGGTAACTCTGGGTCTTCCTTTCCTGTGACGGTCCTCATGATAGCCAGTTTTATCATAGCGCTTGATGGTTTTTGCGACTGCACTTGAAGAAACTTTCAACGTTCTTGAAATGTTCTTCATTGACTGACCTTCATGTCTTAAAGTAATGATGGACTGTCGTTTCTCTTTGCTTATTTGAGCTGTTCTTGCCATAATATGGACTTGGTATTTTACAAAATAGGGCTATTTTCTGTATACCACCCCTACCTTGTCACAACACAACTGACTGTCTCATATGCATTAAGWGGGAAAGAAATTCCACAAATGAACTTTTAACAGGGCACACCTGTTAATTGAAATGCATTCCAGGTGACTACCTCATGAAACTGGTTGAGAGAATGCCAAGAGTGTGCAAGAGCTGTCATCAAGTCAAAGGGTGGCTACTTTGAAGAATTTCAAATATATAATATGTTTTTGATTTGTTTAACACTTTTTGGGGTTTCTTCTTGATTCCACGTGTGTTATTTCATAGTTTTGATGTCTTCAATTTTATTCTACAATGTAGAAAATAGTAAAAATAAAGAATACCTTTGAATGAGTAGGTGTGTCCTAACTTTTGACTGGTACTGTATATTTCTTGAGCTTTCTTATATCTCCTAGATATAGGTCAGACACTTAAAAACCCTATTACTTATGATACATTGTATGACTGTATTTTTTGCCATTTATGAACGTGTTACCACGCGTTTCTATGGGCTATTGTAGTAAAGGCCAAATTCAATATTTTATTAAATAYAWTTTTTTATATACATTTTGGATAGTAAGGATCCGCCCCTTTTATTTTTCAATTTTTGCCTAAAATTACATACCCAAATCTAACTGCCTGTAACTCAGGCCCTGAAGCAAGGCTATGCATATTCTTGGTACCATTTGAAAGGAAACACTTTTAAGTTTGTGGAAATGTGAAAGTAATGTAAGAGAATATAACACAATAGATCTGATAAAACATAATACAAAGACAAAACCACCCATTCATTTGTATTTTTTTGGTACCATCATCTTTGAAATGCAAGAGAAAGGCCATCATGTATTTTCCAGCCCAGGTGCAATTTATATTATGGCCACAAGATGGCAGCAGTGTATGTGCAAAGTGTTAGACTAATCCAATGAAGCATTGYATTTCTGTTCAAAATGTTGTATCAAGACTGCCCAAATGTGCCTAATTTGTTTATTAATAACTTTTCATGTTCAAAATTGTGCACTCTCCTCAAACAATAGCATGGTACTATTTCACTGTAATAGCTACTGYWAATTGGACAGTGCAGTTGGATTAACAAGAATTTAAGCTTTCTGCCAATATCAGATAGGTCTATGTCCTRGGAAATGTTCTTGTTACTTAAAACCTCATGCTAATCGCATTAGCCTACGTTAGCTCAACCGTCCCTTGGAAGGGACACCGATCCCGAAGAAGTTGAAGTGGGCCTAAAATTATAAATCAAATAGTTAAATAATCCATCCATCTTTAAACAATTCCATATATTAGCTTAGACCGCCCCCCCACCCCAACGGTTAACACTGTTATGGTCAAACTTTTATAGTGTCGTGTCTTTGACTATGCCAGATTAATTGTTATGACATGCTATTCTATAAAATAATTTCTCCGTAATTAATATTACCTGATTGAACTAATCATGTAAATGTTAATTAACTAGAGAGGGACACCACGAAATAATATTTATAGAGCTGTTATCTTTCGAATAAACTCTTAAAGATTTAGTAAGATTTTTTTTTACATCCATACATACATCCAACAGTCACATTAATCGTCATTTTATTCAGTCTCATCTGAAAGTTGTAAATCCTTGATTATCTGCAAGAATCCTGGCTAACAAGTTGAATCAGCAATACAAAATTGGGTTTAATTATTTATTTACTAAATACCTAACTAATCACACAGAAACACACATACACAATTAAATCATAACTTGATCACAAAGTGCCTTATACAAAAAAACGCCCCTAGGGGGCGAAATGATTGACAGCTTGTTACACAAAAAAAAGGGGCGGGATTTTAGTGAAAGAGCGGGAGACTGGAACATAGGCGAGCTGTGCTATCGTAAATACAGTATCTTATGCATTCTAAATTACCGCCCATTTGAAAAGGAAAATGCAATAAATATTTACTCTGAGCTGCGCTTCAGTAGGTTGGTGGTAGATGGAAGACCGTATCGCCAACCCGAGTCCTCTGTCCTTTGGAGAATGTCTCTGGTAGTCACGGGATACGTTGGAGTAACGTTGTGTGTAGTAGACGGGATACTCGGACTGTCCTTCCTAACCTGCGTTTAGCTGTTGCTAACTCAACGGCTAGGAGATATCACTTCTGTAGTGAATACGAGTTCAAAGTTCATACCATTCACAATCAAAGTCCATGCTGATGTTGGCTTAGTTCTGTAGTTATCTGAACCATTCTGACACCGGACCGTCATCCTAGTGTACCCGGAACAGAAAGTTATATTCTTGTCAATGGCTTTTATAGTGGAGGGAGAGGGGTGTGTCTGAAAAGTTTATAACCCATGCCTCTTCACAGGGGCGGGCCACTGTGAGCAGAGGAAAACTTATGAAAGCACAGATCTCTCACTAAAATTACATTTCACCTCTTCACAAATAGTGTCATATTCAAACATTTCAATTAAACAACAATTCCATGTGAATCCGATACCTCTGACGTTTAGACTTTCCACAGTAGAGTTTATGTCATTCTATCATTGATGAGAATGTGTCAGAGGGCAACCGAACTGACATAATATACCTTAAGTACCACCGCATATGTTCAGTTGGTCGGATTACCAGAATATAGTTCATTTCCCCCCACTTCTGATGTTACCCAGAATCTCTATGTTAACCCATGGGTTTCCTTATGTCACATCAGTTATAGTAGGGAGAGAGAAAAAGGGGGAAAGAGGTATTTATGACTGTCATAAACCTACCCCAACTGCCAACGTCATGACAATAGTAATTTTTCTTAATTGAATCTTTTAAAATGGGAAAACATGCTTGTTAAAATAATTTGAACGTGCTCTTTATGGCAGAATGTAAAAATGTTCTGAAATAAATTATCTTTGTCAAAATTACACTATCCAAAAGCCACTCTATTTGTGGAATGACACAGTTGTTGCAACTGCAACAGCTAATGGGGATCCAAATAAACAAATAAATTGTCACGCCCTGACCTTAGAGAGCCTTTTTATTCTCTATGTTGGTTAGGTCAGGGTGTGACTAGGGTGGGTAGACTAGTTTTTTMTTTTCTATGTTGGCCTTGTATGGTTCCCAATCAGAGGCAGCGGTCTATCGTTGTCTCTGATTGGGGATCATATTTAGGCAGCCTTTTCTCCACCTGTTGTGTGTGGGATCTTGATTTTGTATTGTAGCTTTAGCCCTACAAAGCTGTACGTTTCGTTTGTTATGCTTTCTTGTTTTGTGCTGGTTATCATTAATATAATAAAGTTTACAATTGGCTCATTCATCCCCCTCCTCTCCCCTGTAACTATTCCCCAGGTCGTTGCTGCAAATGAGAACGTGTTCTCAGTCAACTTACCTGGTAAAATAACGGTAAAATAAAAAAATAAAAAATTATTAACCTACCCCACGCTGCATCTTGGTCCGACCATCCTTCCAGCAACGATCGTTACATAAATGCATACTTTGTTAAAGGTGTGGTAGGAGGCTATACTTGGGGTTTGAGCAATGGCAGGACATATATAATAATACATATATAATACATTTGAGGTATTGGACTATACATCTTCTAGCAGAATGAAAGTACGAGGTGACACTTCCATATGAGTTATGCCTGAGGCAACTAATCTCCAACATAATCCATAAGAAAGCCATGATAATCTTAATTGGTGAGGATATTATGAAGAGGCATAATAGGATTAGTAGCCTCATAGTCATCATTTATATACCAGCTTATTATAAACTAGTCTGGTCCCAGATCGGTTTGTGCTCTTGCCAACTCCATTGCTCTCATTGTCAAGCCAAACATGTTTGGCATGACATGTCCATAAAGAGGTGGTAAGAGATCAGAATCAGTCTGGCAACCAGGCTACATATTTTTATGAACTATGAATGAATAATTTATTTGTATAAGCTATAAATTACGAGGCTCGGCGACTGGTATAAATTATGACTGTGAGGCTACTAATCTTGTACAGCAGCTATAAAAGATCCATGATAAAACCTGACAGGTTAGGATATATGACAATGAATTTGTACTTTGTATGAGCTGTAAGCTTTGAGGCTGGGAGACACATCTGTATAATGTTCTGGAGCTGGTCATGATGTGTAGACAGTGCTGGTTTACGGGTGATTCTTCGGGCTTGTCGGTGACTGACTGATCAACACCCACCAGCTGCCATGGCGCGCGTGCGAGTGTTTGTTTTTGCGAATGTGTGTACTAATTTCAATCTGATCTTGATGTTGTCTGAGAGTGTGTGTGTGCTTGTGTGAGTTTTGCTATCTGTGTTTTGCCAGTTTACATCTGATCCTGAGGATGCTTGAGTGTGTGCGTGTGCATGTGTGAGTGCTTGTGTGCATACGTGTGTGTGTGTATGTGCGTGCCAGTGTCCATCTGATCCTGATATTGTTTAAGTGAATGTGTGTGTGTGTGTGTGTGTGTGTGTGTGTGTGGGCCCAATAGCGACTATAGCCTGATGGTTTATTCTTGTGTTGTGGTGGTCGAGTTGTTGATCGTGACAAGGCTCTCCTGTCACCACATCAAACCCCCCTATATTATCATGGATGGCGTGTCACAGAAACACAATGTGGATTTAGAGAAGCCCCGGGAAAAGTAATGGCCCCTTTTCTTCAGGTGCTGCAATCCAAGATTTGTCTCTCACTATGCCATGCTACTTAATTGAGCGCTGATGAACTCTGACCCCGGGCTTACAGCTTCAACATGGAGTCATCAATTCTGCCTTTGTGCTCTGATGATGTCGGCTACGTCCCAAATGGCACCCTATTCTCTATGTAGTGCACTACTTTTGACCAGGGCCCGTGGGACCTAGCTTCCCATGCTTGGGAAACTGGATGTGCACTGACCGTGCTACAACATTGAGTCAATATGGTTGCAGTCTGCCCCAGCCAGCCAACAGAGTCGTGTTCAGTAGATGTTTCATATTAAGTCCACATAGTTACTCTTTATTTAGTTTGGGGCCCGATTCAGACGCCTTTCCTACGCACATCTTTACTACCCACTTCTCAGTAGCTGGTATTCAGACTTAACTTATGCAGGTCCGTAATGGGCTTTGCAGACGTGTTTCCCTTACACATGCGGAATACATATAATTACAACGCTGAAAACCATCCCACTTGCAGGCCAACAGATTTTCTCGTGGAGTTTGCATTCAATAGGGGTTTCAGTACATTTACTGTATCTTAAGCCATCCCTTTAAATACGGTGTTCTTTAAATTTGAATTTTGACAAACTCACAAGAATGCATTGAGAGAATGGGTTCAGAATATAGGGATCAAGGAAAGCCATCTAAATACAGTTATAGTCGGAAGTTTACATACACCTTAGCCAAATACATTTCAACTCAGTTTCACAATTCCTGACATTTAATGCTCGTAAAAATGCCCTGACTTAGGTCAGTTAGGATCACCACTTTATTTTAAGAATGTGAAATGTCAGAATAATAGTAGAGAGAATGATTTATTTCAGCTTTTATTTCTTTCATCACATTCCCAGTGGGTCAGAAGTTTACATACACTCAATTAGTATTTGGTAGCATTGCCTTTAAATAGTTTAACTTAGGTCAAACTTTTCAGGTAGCTTCCCACAATAAGTTGGGTGAATGTTGGCCCATTCCTCCTGACAGAGCTGGTGTACCGGTCAGGTTTGTAGGCCTCCTTGCTCGCACATGCTTTTTCAGTTCTGCCCAGAAATGTTCTATAGGATTGAGGTAGGGCTTTGTGATGGTCACTCTAATACCTTGACTTTGTTGTCTTAGCCATTTTGCCACAACTTTGGAAGTATGCTTGGGGTCATTGTCCATTTGGAAGACCCATTTGCGACCAAGCTTTAACTTCCTGACTGATGTCTTAAGATGTTGCTTCAATATATCCACATAATCTATTTTGTGAAGTGCACCAGTCCCTCCTGCAGCAAAGCACCCCCACAACATAATGCTGCCACCCCGTGCTTCACGGTTGGGATGGTGTTCTTCGGCTTGCAAGCATCCCCCTTTTTCCTCCAAACATAATGATGGTCATTATGGCCAAACAGTTCCATTTTTGTTTCATCAGATCAGAGGACATTTCTCCAAAAAGTATGATCTTTGTCCCCATGTGCAGTTGCAAACCGTAGTCTGGCTTTTTTATGGTGGTTTTGGAGCAGGTGGATATAGGACTCGTTTCACTGTGGATATAGATACTTAGGTACCTATTTCCTCCAGCATCTTCACAAGGTCCTTTGCTGTTGTTCTGGGATTGATTTGCACTTTTCGCACCAAAGTACGTTCATCTCTAGGAGACAGAACGCATCTCCTTCCTGAGCGGTTGGCTGCGTGGTCAAATGGTGTTTATACTTGTGTACTATTGTTTATACAGATGAACGTGGTACCTTCAGGTGTTTGAACATTGCTCACAAGGATGAACCAGACATGTGGAGGTCTACAAAAAAAATTCTGAGGTCTTGGCTGATTTATTTTGATTTTCCCATGATGTCAAGCAAAGAGGCACTGAGTTTGAAGGTAGGCCTTGAAGTACATCCACGGCATAGGCGGAAATCCCAGGGGGACGGGGGGGACACGACCCCCCATCTTGGGAAAAATATGATTTGTCCCCCAATATATATCACTGTAAACATAACTATGTAATTTCAATAATATTAATAATACGCAATGAAAGCACTTGTGCTGATTATAGACACTTAATAGCGCGTTTTTAAGTTTCAAAAGATTGCGACCCCCCCCCCGCCCTTTGCCTCACAATGGTTTGATCCACTGCCAGTTCTTTAGCTGGCAAGGTAATAGAGGGTTCGTATCTACTGTCCGAAAGTGACATGTACGTAACTGACGTGAGGTAAATCCAGTCAATCAATAGCAGGTCCATAGCAATGTTATTTATTTATTTTTATGTTGGCAGGGTCACACACTAGCTGAATTTGCAGAGCTAGCGCGCAAACTAAAGCAAACTTAACTATCAAGCTGCTAGTACCTATTCCATTTATGTGGGTCGTCAAAGATGGAATCTTTGCTATCGTCAGTTTATTCCAAGATCAGCATGCAGCTGTAGTGCTTCGACGTCCTGTGATAAGGTTAGCGATAAACTGAAGTCCAAACTGAACAGAACAGAACTACACTCTTCTACCATTGTCTTAAATATATATAATGGTCTCGTTGCAAAAGATAAATTGTCGCTAGTGAACTTTTTTTATTTTATTTCACCTTTATTTAACCAGGTAGCAAAGATTATAGCAAACACACAGAAACGGAATTGGTGCTCGCTAGCTTTACAAATTCAGCTATTGTTGGAAGCCAGCCAATATGAAAACAACATAAAATTACAAAAGGTTGCAGCATGTGTTGTGTAAATGTGTGTGTGTGCAGCTAGGCCAGCCAGCCAGGTAGAAAAATGGCAGAAAAAAGTAAGAAACGGACATCAGAGTATTTGTAGTACATACACAAGCAGAAACGCATAGTAAGAACTCTAGTACCTAATATCTCAAAGACTAGTTGATAAAATGTTCATAAGAAAGAAGTGAAATGCTAATGGAAATGTTTCACAATGATGTCATTAGGCAGAGCAGGCAACAGATGGCACACAGACAGCAGAGCTGGGGACAGATACGCAGGGACAGATTGGCAGACAGGGAGTCTCAGGTAAGTTTGTTGAGTCTTTGTTTGGCAACATTATGAAAGGTTCTCATTTTTTTGACTTGTAAAATAGGGACATAATTGGAAAATGCCATGGATACCCCCACTCTCAACTTAAATGGTGACTAAACTAAGATTTGTTTACGGCAATGGTATTGCTGTTGTGATTAATTGTGTAGTTTTGGGTACCGGTAGTTAGGAGTACGGCAAACACCTTATTTATTTTCTAGGAGACAGACTGTGAGTCAGTTAGGGTGGTGAAAGGGAAAGAGCCAGGGAGAGAGACTTCAGAGGACAGTGTCACAGCCACGGCAGGACCAAGTGTCACCCTTGTTGCCAGAAGCACCAGTATAGGGGACAGTGGCACAGCATTGTCCAGTTACCACAGTGATGGCACAAAACCATATCAGCCACACCCACAATTTATAGAACCGCAAACTCTTGCCAACAGAGTGTTGATGTTTCAAAGAGATGGTTTCGCGTTTCCCCTGGCTACATTATAATCCATCAATAAAAGGAGTGTTGTGTTTTCACTGTAGCCAAGGGTTTTTCAAGCCAGCCATCTTTTGGCCAAAGAGCAGATGCTGCCTTCATTAGTGCAGGATTAGATGGAGAAAGCAGAAAAAATTCACAGCACATCCAACGCAACCCACACCTCCTAACTTTGTAAAACAACAGCACACCGTAGTAGTTATCCAGCGCGTGGGGTAAACAGCAGGATGACGCAAGGCATTGCTTGATGAAAATTGTTAGTTGGGTGCGGCATGTAGTAAGACAGGGCAAGCCTTTAGAGGCACACGGATGACAGTGGGAATTTATACCAGATTTTGAAACTTAGGGCAGAAGAGGATGATCCCATTTTACTGAAGTGGTTAACAGAGCATACCACAATGTACACAGGCCCAAAGCACAGAATGAAATTCTGAACATCATGGCCAATAGTCATTCGAGGCATTGCAGCTGAGATTAGGTCTCTTCCGATTGTACAATTTTCATTAATTGTTGATGGTACTCAAGATGTCTCTGGTGCTGAACAGGAGAATGTCTGTCTGCGTTATGTTGCCCATGACATGTCCCTCACAAGGAGTTTATTGGGCTATACAGGGTGTCGGAGACAAACGGCGAGGGCATTGCGAAAGTGGCAACTGATGTGTTGTTGAGGAAACCCGCAAACATATGCTCGGTTCTTTTGTTCAGTAGTGTGTATAGCAGTGGTTCTCAACCTTTTTGGGGTACTGGAACCCCTGCATATTTTGAGGCAAGGCAGGCAAGGTTTTGAGCGGTCCTCAGGGACCTCCACCCCTCTATATTATATGTAAACTTACTGGAAACCTTGTGGTACTGACTACATTCATTACACTTTTTTTATTTCACGGACCCCTTGCAATTAGTCCATGGACCCCTGTTTGAGAACCCCTGGTGTAATTGATATTTGTTCTTTTGTTTAGTAGTTTTCAGTACACTTACAAATTATTTATTTCATGTTATTTTATTTAAAATTCATACTTTGTGCGACATACTTGTCCATAGCTGCTGTTTGAAGAGTTGAGACACTGACTGAAGGATATTTTGTTTGATTTGGGTTTTTTTATTGAAGTAGTTATTTTGCTTTTAGAACTGTACTTATTTTAAGCTTTTTGTTCTTGCAAAGATATTGTAGTAGACTCAGGCCAGGTGCACATATTTAATGACTATATAAATGTATCAGAAAAAGTCAAATTAAAAGGTCAGTTCAATACGGAGACCAACTTTGTGATGGTTCTCAATGGAGATTCTTTTAGATGTGATCACACCATGTTCATTGTATTTATGAAAACTACACCCATACAGTGTACAGTACCATTGTCACCTACTGACCTTTCTTGATATTGCTGGTTGTAAGTACGAATACCTACATACATACTGGACTGGTAAGGAGCACTGCTATAACTATTATTAGTAGTGAAATTATAATGATTTAACATTTGAACAAGTTGGGAAAACCCTTCAGTTAACTACTGTACCTATCAATTATCCAGTTGTAGGAATTATGGTTCCTCAATATACATTTAACATATAACAACGTAGGCTATGTGTTACAGCACTACTTGGTGTCCCCCTCAGGAATTGCTCTTGAGAAAATTTAATGTAATTGTCCCCTCCAAGGTTGATATCAGATTTCGCCCCTGTCCACAGGTACACATCCAATTGACTCAAATGATGTCAATTAGCCTATCAGAAGCTTCTAAAGCCATGACATCCTTTTCTGGAATCTTCCAAGCTTTATAAAGCTTGGCACAGTCAACTTAGTGAATGTAAACTTCTGAACCCACTGGAATTGTGATACAGTGAATTATAAGTGAAATAATCTGTCTGTAAACAATTGTTGGAAAAATTACTTGTGTCATGCACAAAGTAGATGTCCTAACCGACTTGCCAAAACTATAGTTTGTTGACAAGAAATTTGTGGAGTGGTTAAAAAACGAGTTTTAATGACTCCAACCTCAGTGTATGTAAACTTCCGACTTCAACTGTTTATGCATATTCGTCTCTGTTTTAGCACCAACTCGTAGACAAAGAAATACTCTGATGTTGTAGATTATTTAGGCAAATTGTAGGGTTAGGTAAGTATGTATGAATCATAAGAACAGTGTTTGAGTCATCTGGAAAGTTACCGTATTCAAATTCGATGAATAAAATATTGGAAGGTGGAAAAAAGTGTACAATAGGGGTTGAACAACAGTCCTATAAATCTACCCTAATCCTCACTAATCATGGAACTGTATGGCAACGGTTCAGTCGTTGTGAACCGTGCACCAAGCTCCATAATGATTCAAATAGGCTACATGTCCCAAATTATTGCACAACTTTAGCCTAATATGAAACACTATTACTAGCGACCGTTGGGAACATTTACACAGATGAGGAAAGACAGGTGAATGGAATGGAATGGAATAACGCTAAATTTTGTCTACAAATTGAAGGAAACAAACACTAAAATGACAGTTATAAATTCATGTGGGTATTACTGACAGTGGGTCCCGATAGTGGCTAATATTTAACATTATAAAACTGGTAGAATCAAACTGAGAGATTTCATCCCTGCAAATTATGAGGGCGTCCAATTAAAATTCGGAATAACAGCACAGCTATTTATAGCCCACTTCACTGTTTAAAAGTGGCCGCAATACATGTCATGTCGATATGATTTTCAGTTTTCATCAATTTGACTGGTTTCACATTCGTCTCCAGGGATCATGAGGAAAATGTATCTAAAACAATTGCTATGTGTTAGGTTGTTTTTTTTCAGAGTAAATAACCCACGGACACTAGAGAAGCTTTTACCAAGTTTAATTCTTCCCAAAGGTTCTGTACAGCTGTATCCAGACAACTCAACATTTCTCCCATCCAGATATATATATCCCACTTAAGACACTCCTCCTTCTCTCCAATCCTTACATTTTATGGTTCTACAGGAAGAGAGTAAAGCTGGTAACAGGATACCAAACATGTATTACTCCCTTCAGAGAATCTGTCCTCACCTCCTGACCTCAACCCCTCCTTCATCTAATCCACAGATGTCCATCTGTCTCCCCTGTCTCAACACRTTGYTCTCCTCTTGTCACCCAACACATTCCACAGCTATCTGTCTTGCTACAGAGACCCAGTCTCTTTCACTCCTTGATATACTATGCGTCTGATCAATCATGTCTTTAATATCTCAATGTTCAAAATGTCAAATCCAACAGTGTATTTACAATCCAGTTCTCCAAACGGATGACTAATTTACCTAGCTCTCAATAGCTCCTATGAATTTATCAATTACAGTGCCTGGAGATTCTATCTGAAAAAAGAAAGTAGATKMTTTTTCTACTTGGAACCGGCACGTTCGATCAACCTTATTCATGGTCAGAATACGGTGTATCTGTAGACACACCTCCGCCACACGTTCATTTCTTTGATCTCCACCCAAAACGAATAGCGGATGAATAGCACGTTATTCTCATGCTTAAGTTCAAGGTCAGAATACGTGTAGAGAGAAAAGTGCATAGAAAGGGAATTACATCCCATTTAAGCACACATAACTAGATCCCTAATGACCATGAYCTAGGTCTGTGTCAGGGTCATGTTCATTAGGGCACGCAAAGGAAAATGTTTTAAAATGGAAAATGAATGTTTCTTATTATTAAGTTCAGGTTGTCGTCTTTTCTGTTTGGTGCCTAATGGTCTGTATTATTTGGTTAATGTGGAGGTGATCTACCTGGTGTCAGCTTGGGAGATGTTTGTTTGATCCCAGGCCAGAGAAAACTAGATGAGTTCTGCCTCCTTCCACCCAATTCGCTGCMGAGAGCTTGGGCTCAACATGACCAATGACCCTCATGACTTTGTAAGCACTCTCAAAGTCATTGGTCAGTGACCCAAAGTGTGTCGCCACTACTGAACATTTCTTTAGTATGTGTCACATTCCCCTTATGTTCCCAAGAACTCTAAGGCTTCGTGCCAYAATGACTACCGCCCTATGAAAGGCTTTGAGAGGCTGGTTATGGCACACATAAACTCCATCCTCCCAGACACCCTAGACCCACTCCAATTTGTGTACTGCCTTAGCAGATCCACAGACGACGCAATCTCAATTGCACTCCTTACTGCCCTCACCCACCTAGATAAGARGGATACCYATGTGAGATTTCTGTTCACTGACTAATGCTCAGTGTTCAACACCATTATCCCCTCCAAGCTCAGGACCYTAGRACTGAACACCTCCCTCTGCAACTGTATCCTGGACTTCCTGACRGGCCGACCCCAGGTGGTGAGGGTAGGCAATATCACCTYCGCTACACTGACCCTCAACACGGGGGCCCAACGTTATATGCTTAGTCCTCTCCTATACTCCCTGTGTAACAAATACACAGAGGCTTGTTGTGCAATTAAACTGATCGTCTTTACTTCAGGTCAACATGTTCACAACTCGTACAAAACTCACTCATCCCATCCTCACACCTCCGTTCACACACAACGTGCCTGATACATATTACTGAACACAACACAACACCATGGCCACGACTGYGTRGCCATGCACGACTCCAACACCATCATCCAGTTTGCTGACTACACAACGGTAGTAGGCCTGATCACCGGCGACGATGAGACAGCCTACAGAGAGGAAGTCAGTGACCTGGCAGTGCCGGAACAACCTCTCTCTCAACGTCAGTAAGACCAAGGAGCTGATCGTGGACTACAGGAAGCGGGAGGGCGAACACGCCCCCATTCACATCGACGGRGTTGCAGTGTAGCATGTCGAGAGCTTCAAATTCTTCAGTGTCCAAATCACAGACATAAAATGGTCCACTCACACGTGCACAGTCACGAAGAAGGCGTGACAGTGCCTCTTCCCCCTCAGGAGGTTGAAAAGGTTTGGCATGGGCCCTTAAATCGTCAAAAAGATCTGCAGCCATACCACTGAGAGCAGCTTGACAGGCTGCATCACTGCTTTGTATAGCAATAGCACTGCCCTAGATCGCATTGGCTCTACAGAGAATGGTACATTACTGGGGCCGAGCTCCCTGCCATCAAGGACCTCTATAAATCGTTAAAGACTCCATCCACCCAAGCCATAGAGTCTCTGCTTCCGCACGGCAAGCGGTACCAGTGCACCAAGTCTGACACCAACAGGCTYCTGACAGCTTCTATCCCCAAGCCATAAGAGTGCTAAATAGCTAACTAAATAGCTAACAAAATGGCTAGACAGACTATCTGAGTTGACCCTTGTGTATATACAGTATATACATTTTTTGCACTGTCGCTATGCACACTCACAGGGCCCTACACACTCACGCACACGCACACTGACACTCCAACACACACAAAGACTCACTTCATAATTTGCTCACACATATGATATGCACATACATGTATACTGACTCTACACACACGCACACCCACTCACAAACAGTCATCATACACTGAGTGTACAAAACATGAAGAACATCTTCCTAATATTGAATTGCACCCCCATGTTGACGCCAATGCGTCCCACAGTTGTCAATTTGGCTGGTTGTCCTTTGGGTGGTGGACCATTCTTGATACACACGGGAAACTGTTGAGTGTGAAGAACACAGCAGTGTTGCAGTTCTTGACACAAACCGGTGCACCTGGCACCTGCTACCATAACCCATTCAAAGGCACTTCACCCTCTGAATGGCACACATACACAATCCATGTCTCAATTGTCTCAAGGCTTAAAAATCCTTCTTTAACGTGTCTCCTCCCCTTCATCTACACAGATTGAAGTGGATTTAACAGGTGACATCAGTAAGGAGTCATAGCTTTCGCCTGAACACAGGGCATGGGTGTCTGTGGTGGCTGGTGATATCCCACTGGGCACAGCACATCGTTTCTGTCTATGTCATGTTTTGTACACTCAGTGTAGGTTGCAATCGACCAAAAATATCAACCAAACATTTATCCACACCGAAACGATGTGGTGTGCCCAGTGGGACATCACCAGCCACCACAGACACACGTGCTCTGTGTTCAGACAATGATGAGTCCCAAATGGTACCCTATTACCTTTAGTGCACTATTTTTGACCAAAGCCCAGACAATGGAAACGTCCCAAATGTCATCGTATTCCCTATATAGTGCAATACTTTTGACCAGGGCCCAATGTAGGGAATAGGGTGCCAACATGAACCACTCAGTACAAGAACCACTGAGACGTCTACAGCCACAATGAAGAATTGTCGTCCTCCATAAAGCAGACGTTTTGATAATTAGCCAATTCTTCAATATGCTTGGTGAGGCAGTGTGCTGCATGTTAAGATAATGTGCATGTTTGAAGTGGCTCCCGGTCTGACACTGCTATCAGACCGGGATAATGAGGATTGGAGTTAGGGAGTTTTCGTTCCCCGGCCTTACTGTCTTCAGACCAGTAATTTGTTTCTCTGATATGCTGATGGTTTTATTCCGAATCAGTCCAATGACTGAGACTTTTATTCAGGATGAAATTTTAAGGGAGCAATTATAGACTTTTTGGGGGGGAGGGGATGTTCATCACAAGTATAAGATAAGTATAAGATAAGAAAATCAATAAGTTAAAGCATAAGAATAATTCTAAGTATAAGGGCTCTATTTTAACAAACCTAACACAATGGCAAATCTAAGGTTGTTCGATATTTTTTTTGCTATGTTCCAAGCCATTATTATAAGAACAGTAGCTGGCGGAGGCGCAAAGGGTCTGGGATTTTGATGAATAAACAAGTTGTAGGTGTGAAGAGGGCTTGGCCATTGCTTAATACTGCATACATTTGTCTCAAGTTGTGTAGGTTAAACCTTTACTTAACTGGGCGAGTCAGTTAAGAACAAATTCTCATTTACAATGACGGCCTACCAAAAGGCAAAAGGCCTCCTGCGGAGATGGGGGGGATATATTTTTAAACAACACACATCACGATAAGAGAGACACCACAACACTACATCAAGAGAGACCTAAGACAACAACATAATAGCATGGCAGCAACACATGAGAACACAGCATGGTAGCAACACAACATGGCAGCAGCACAACATGGTAGCAGCACAAAACACGGTACAAACATTATTGGGCACAGACAACAGCACAAAGGGCAAGAAGGTAGAGACGCGAAGCAGCCACAAGTGTCAGTAAGAGCGTCCGGGATCGAGTCTTTGAATGAAGATGGAGATAAAAAACTGTCCAGTTTGAGTGTTTTTTGCAGCTCGTTCCAGTCGCTAGCTGCAGCGAACTGAAAAGAGGAGCGACCCAGTTTCATTTGGATTGATACTACAGTTTATTAAATAGCATAGGCTAAAGTAACCAGTGATAGCAACAGTAAAAAAAATCCAGTGTTTGACAGGCAATGTTGTTGTAATTAGCTTCAATGAGTATAGGCCTTTTACTCATCGCACTTCTCCTCAAACAAAAAACACTAGGCTCCCTTGTATTGTATGTGAGGCACATTCTCAATAAGCAAGATGTAGCCGACCTTTGATATGGCATTAGAGTACTGAACATTTTGAACATGTCTTTGGCAACCGGACAAGAGACGCTCTCTGGAAATGGAGATGGACTCGAGCCAAATGGAGTATGCACTGCAGGTACTGTAGGCCTGTGTGAATAGTAAATAATGCAATAGCCTCGTGAGTAGACGATTTAGAAACATTTCATGGATAGGCTACTTGGCTAATGTTCATCTTTCCCTCGATCCAGTCCCAGACACTGAAAAATATCCCCATAACATGATGCTGCTACCACCATGATTCCCCATGGGGATGGTGCAAGGTTTCCACCAGACGTGACGATTGGCATTCAGGCCAAAGAGTTCAATCTTGATTTCATCAGACCAGAGAATCTTTGCTTSTCATGGTCTGAGAGTCCTTTAGGTGCCTTTTGGCAAACTACAAGCGAGCTGTCATGTGCTGTCATGTGCCTTTTACTGAGGAGTGCCTTCCGTCTGGCCACTCTACCATAAAGTCCTGATTGGTGTAGTGCTGCAGAGATGGTTATCCTTCTGGAACGTTCTCCCATCTCCACAGAGGAACTCTGGAGCTCTGTCAGAGTAACCATCGGGTTCTTGGTCACCTCCCTGACCAAGGCCCTTCTCCCCCAATTGCTCAGATTGGCCAGGCGGCCAGCTCTAGGAAGAGTATTGGTGGTTCCAAACTTCTTCCATTTAAGAATGATGGAGGCCACTGTGTTCTTGGGGACCTTCAATGCTGCAGAAATGTTTTGGTACCCTTCGCCAGATCTGTGCCTCGATAACAAGCTCTATGGACAATTCCTTCGACCTCATTACTTGGTTTTTGCTCTGACATGCACTGTCAACTGTGGGACCTTATATAGACAGGAGTGTGCCTTTCCAAATCATGTCCAATCAATTGAATTCACCACAGGTGGACTCTAATCAAGTTGTATAAATATCTCAAGGATGATCAATAGAAACAGAATGCACCTGAGCTCAATTTCGAGTCTCATAGCAAAGGGTCAGAATACTTATGTAAATAAAGTATTTTTTTTATTWTWTTTTTTATAAATTTGCTAAACTTTCTAACAAAATCTGTTTTTCGCTTTGTCGTTATGGGGTATTGTGTGTAGATAGATGTATTTATTTTTTAATCTATTTTAGAATACGGCTGTAACGTAACAAAATATGGAAAGAGTGAAGGGGTCTGAATACCTTCCGAATGCACTGTATGTATGGCGTGCGCCAAGTTAATAAATCTCAATATTTGTGATAGTGTCTAGTCTTTTCAAATATTTAGTGTAAAATTTACACAACAGTTATAAATGAGGCCCCAGGGCATAACCTAGCGAGCCTGATCGCAGTGTTCAACATTCCATTTCACTTCACATTTTATGATATCTGAATTGAAATAGAAGGTGAATGCATCAATCAGGTTGGTTCCACTAGGCTAATCATAACCACCATTGATAATGTAATCAATTGTCACGTTTTCCCCTGCTCCCCCGCTCCGGCGCTCAACGTCGCCGGTCTACTAAACACTGGTCCTAGCAACCCATCAGTACGCACACCTGGCAACCATCATTACGCACACCTGCGCCCAATCGTGAGGCACACCTGGACTTCATCACTACTTCATCACTCCCTGATTACTTCCCCTTTATCTAGCACTCTTTTGTATCACCCATTAGGTAGTATTGTTTCCTGCTGTCATGTTTAGACACTACTCCTGTTTTTGTATTCACTCCATGTTCGTTCCTATTAAACTGCACCTGCTTCTTGACTCCCTGCGTCTCCATCACACAATACGACCTCACAGAATGGAAGTAGCAGCCAACCGAGACCTCTCCCAGATGGGAGGCTATGGGGATGGCTATGGATCAGGTCATCTGCTTTCTTCAACGTCTAGATCTTCCTCAAAGGACGTCACCCCCAACAAGCGGAGGATCTTCTACCATGAGTCGACCCAGCACCCAGCCCAGTCTGTCCAGGTCAGCGATGCCCGTTTGTCCTTTCCGGACAAATATGACGGGACTCCATACAAATTCCGTGGCTTTCGGCAAACTACAAGAGAGGTCCAAGGTCATCACGGTTATTTCCCTGCTGACCGGGAGTTGCAGTGGGCTACGGCCATCTGGGAGAGAGGGGAGGAGGAGCTGGGTTCCTATGGGAGGTTCATGGCTCTGTTCATAGGAGTCTTCGATCATCCACCGGAGGGCAGAGAGGGGAGTGAGCGCCTACTCCAACTACGGCAGGAGGACCAGACCACTGCGGAAGTACACCCTCATCTTCCGTACAGTGGCAGCATCCAGCGGATGGAATGAGCCGGTGCTGCGCACCTTATTCAGAAGAGGATTGCGCGAGGAGGTACAGACGGAGTTGGCATGCCGAGACGACATCCTCTCATTTGACTCACTCATCGCGATGGCCATCCGTCTATATAACCTCCTTCGGGAGCGGCAGCGCTCCCATCGCCTCTCTCCCTCCTTCATTGACCAATCTGAGTCAGAGTCTGAACCCATGGAGGTAGAGGCCACACGCCTCTCCGCAGCTGGGAAACACCATCTGAGATAGCTGGGGCTCTGTCCCTACTGTGGTCAAGAAGGGCACCAGCTTCAACGGTGTCTGCTACGTCCCAAAACCCGGGAGCCACTAGAACAKATTGACGGCCCTGTGATCATCCGTCTCCTGGGGTAGGTGTGAGTATTCCATTATCATCAGTCTCCACCAAATTCTTTTTAGTACCGATTACACTAGCTGGCTGTCCCTCGTGTTGTTCCTACAGCTCTAGTGCACTCTGGTGCCACGGGGAATTTTATTGACCAGGCTCTTGCCTCCTCCCTGAACATAACATCAYACCCGCTCTCCTCTCTTTTTCCGATTCAAGCGCTGGATAACCGACCACTGGGATCTGGGACAATCACACACATCACAGAACCACTCACCATCACCGTGGGACCCCTGCACCAAGAAAACTGCTTTCCCTTACCCTGTCGTTCCACGTCAGTTGAGAGTCCTGTGGTTGCCCTCCAGGCCGACATCCCGGAGGTTTACCAGGATTGGAGGTTTTCTCCAAGACCCTGTCTCCCTTCTCATCGCCCCTGGGACTGTGCCATTGACCTGCTAACAGACTCGGCGCCTCTGCGCAGCTGCATCTACCCCCTGTCGGTGGCTGAAATCAAGGCTATGGCAGAATACATCCAGGATGCTCTCCAACAGGGTATCATCTGCCCATCCACCTCCCCTGCATCGGCAGGTTTCTTCTTTATGGCCAAGAAGGAGGGGGGTCTTAATCCATGTATTAACTACAGAGGTCTCAATGCCATCACCACCAAGTACTGCTGACCGCCATTGAACAGCTCCGCGGGGCCTGGTTTTTTACCAAGCTGGACCTGCAGAGTGTCTTTACAACACAATACTGTCAGATCAAGGCCCGCGGGCCACATCCGGCCCGCCGAGAAGGTTTTTTTACGGCCCCTGGATGATCTTGATTTATTATTAGAACCGGCCCGCAGACCGCAGCAGCCGGCAGCCCGCAGATCATTTTACACGCACCAATACTACATTTCCCCACAATGCACACGGTGACGCACCGAGGCAGTAGGCTGCTTCATTTCAATATTTATTGCACAGCAGTCGTCAGCATCACGCTTGCCGCTGACTTTCGACGCCGATTTTGCTGACTTTTGAAGCACAAAAAAGCAGTTGGAACTGCTCGGTTAACCCATTTGCTGTTGACGTGGAAAGCTCCACACCAAACCTCCAAATGGAGTTGATGACCTCCAATGCAATGATGCCTGAGGGCAAAATATGCGGCAGTGGTGCTGCGGAGTTCGCCTCCGTTATCCTCCCCGACACAATGCCCAGCTGCGCATCCAGGCTGCTCAAACGTTGTCTATGTTGCAGCAGCATACCTGTGTGAACAACTGTTTCTCTTTGATGAACCTGAACAAAACATCTCACACAGAAGTCGACTTACTGCTGAACACCTCCACTCAATTCTGAGGATTGTCCTCAACTCAGAGCCCTACCCCGAACATTGATGAACTTGTGGAAAAGATGGGACACCACCAAGTATTCACCCTCAACCTCAAAAACAAGTAACATTACTGTGGCAATCACATATTTAGAGTTTTTACTCAGTTCAAGTTTAAAGTTAAAGTTTAATATTTGTTTCACTGCATGTTACTTCTCCTTAAACAAAGTGTTGTTTGATTAATAGATTTTTTGCACTTTATTTTATTTGTATTTCAATCCAATTATATTTTAAAAATATTTCAGTTGTGGATGATAGAAAATTGCTATTATGTTTTTTCTTTGAACGTAAATTTAGCCCACTTTTGCTAAAATAGAAAATATAGGCTACTGATGGTGCCTTGATACCGGTTTCTTTCATTTAATGTTCATGTTATTGGGGATTTTTATATAAAGGAAATTTGTCTTTTGTGTCTGTTGAAAATTAAAGATTACTGACAGAGCCATAAGAAAATATTGCTTTATTTATTCTGATCATATTGGAATATATTTGTTAGGTTTTCAGTAGGTTCAATTAGGTTCACTAGACTATATGCGTCATTTAAAATATTTTTCAATGAACATTCGACAGTCCGGCCCTCGGCTCTTGTAGCTAAATTTTTTATTTGGCCCTCCGTCCATTTGACTTTGACACCCCTGGTCTACAATTTGTATCCGCATCCGGAGGGGATTAATGGAAGACGGCCTTCAGCATGATGTCTGGGTACTACGAGTACTTGGTGATGCCTTATGGATTATCCAATGCTCTGTCAGTGTGGCAGGCATTCGTGAACAAGAGTGTTTCGGGACACGCTTGGGCGTCAGTGTGGTCGTGTATATCGATGACATCCTGATCTACTCGGCCAATGGAGGAGCACATGCCCACGTCTGGTAGTCCTGGAATGCCTCCGTGAGGAACGATCTGTACGTCAAAGTGGAGATGTGCCCGTTCCATCAGGCCACCGCCTCCTTCTTGGGATATCGGATCAGCCGCAAGGAAGGTAGATGCAGTCAGGTCATGGCTAGTCCCAAACACCATAAAGTCGGTCAATGAGGAGACATATCCGATTACAGCTTCCCACTAACTACCGGATCTCACCCTCTTTCCAATTTCCCTCCTCAGTCCGGTGGTTTTCTGGTCCCCTGGCTGATGCCGCCCCCACAACACCCTCCACCCTCCCTGGACATTGAGGAAAGCCCCACCTATGCTTGTCAGATCCCTCCTGGACGTCATGGGGGTCAGCTCCAGTACCTGGTGGACTTGGGGCGGGGGTATGGTCCAGATGACCGGTGTTTGGGTTTCGGTGGACGAGTTAGTATTGTTTCCTGTTTTTATGTTTAGACTCTACTCCTGTTTTTATATACACTCTATGTTTGTTCCTATTAACCTCACTGACTGCACCTACTTCCTGACTTTACCTCCAGCCGCACATCTTGCCAGGTCACCAACGGTCGTCGATGGGGTTGGTAGGTTTCGTCTGACCTGTTCAAACTTCAATATAGTACCTGTTTGTGTGTCAGATATGACCTATCCTAACTGCCATTGATAATAGAACAGTGTTGTGTGTGGTGTGTGTGTGTGTGTGTGTGAATGTGTGTGTGTGTGTGTGTGTGTGTGTGTGTGTGTGTGTGTGTGTGTGTTCACAAAAACCTGTATGGAGCCATGATGATGTGATAAAGTCGATTGACAGACCGGCTTGATACTTTTTTATTTATTTATCCGTTATTTCACCAGGTAAGTTGACTGAGAACACGTTCTCATTTACAGCAATGACCTGGGAAATAGTTACAGGGGAGAGGAGGGGGGTGAATGAGCCAATACTGATGACCTGACACTCGGCATAAACATTTTACTCGACACAATTGTCTTTTTGATTATTGAATTGAATGGTATCAGTCAATATGGGGAGGGAGAACCCCTGTGTATTTTGCCAAGGTAGCCCCCTTACCATCAGAAAAAATGCTGATATAAAGATGAAATCTGCATATTGTCATATTAGCAGAACACTGCTTTTATTGTATTATGTAAAGGGTTGTTTATTCTACATGGACTTGTGACTACATCTGAAAGTTATCAAAACACTTAGTGTAGAATATGTACATAAATGTAGCAATTGCATTCTTCTCATGCTCTGTAGGCTACTGACCTATTCAAAGCTTCCTCTGCCATCTCACCATACATCTATCAGCCTGTAGTTATTTAACTCAACCTGCAAGAGGGCTGTTTGTTGTGATTGAGTGGGGGAAAACAGCCGTGGGCAAAGTTCTGAGGACACACCCAAGAAACAACCACATCTCACCACGCCCCCAAGGCAACTCACCAGCATTTCTTGAGGAGCAAGCCAAAAAACTAGGCCAAATCATTGGGTGCAGTTCCACTTTAAGCCCTGATGGTTGTAAAGTGCCAAAAGAGTTCCCTTTGGTACAGCTTTTTCTCAGTGTTCCCTCCTCTGGGTAAAGATAAACCTTTTTCAATACCCTGAAAAAGTAAAGTGACACTGCGTGAACATTTGTTAAAGTGGCAGGCAACAGAGTCATTTTCATCATTACGCCTTATGCTCACTAATTATTTGCTTAAGGCGCCTATAGGTTTTCCCAACATACAACATATCACATGGGTAACATAAGATGTAAATAACATGCATAGTGTTACATGTAATAAAACCTTGAATGTTAAACCTTTTACCAGAACAAAGTCAGAGCTTTTTACTGTAATATTACACTGTGCTTAATTGCCACAGGGATGATTGCCATCTCTGAGAGGCGCAAGGAGGGTTTGTTTGGGACCAGAATTAAGGTCGCTCTAACAAGTTTTTTGTGGAAGTTTGGACCTTGTTTATAAAAAAAAGGGGGGTCTTTAAATAGCTGGCTCAGCGTAGGATGCTAGTAGATGCTAGTGCTGCATCACATAATTATTTTATCAATCAGTGTCACGACCTCCGCCGAAGTCGGTCCATCTCCTTGTTCGGGCGGTGTTCGGCGGTCGACTTCACCTATGTTCTAGCTATCGCTGATCCATTTTTCATTTTCCATTGGTTTTGTCTTGTCTTACATCACACCTGGTTCCAATCTCATCAATTACATGTTGTGTATTTAACCCTCTCTCTTTCACAAAGGCTGGGAGTTTGTGAACTAAAGGCTTAATTCAATTATCAACAAAATTAGACAAAGGCTCCAATAAAGCATCATTGCCAGCAACAATGGGTCTACCMTTAGGTTTGTTTAGGCTTTTGTTAATCTTAGGGAGTGTCTAAAAACAGGAATTTGCAATTGAGATAAAGAAATTCATGCTTGGATATCCAGTTTAGTTCAAGGGCAGATGTCAAATAATTAACAATCTTAGTCTGAAAATCACGGATAGGGTCGGCCTTAAGTTTCCTATAGAAATATGAATCATACAGCTGGCGATAGGCTTCTGTCTCATAGTCTGATAGATTCTGGATGACAATAGCACCGCCTTTATAGGCAGGTTTAATCACAATTTGGTTATGCTCAGAAAGTTAATCAATAGCTTTCATCATGGCTGAGACTGTGAGGTACACTACACTATGATTCCATAAGTGTTATTTCATAGTTTTGATGTCTTCACTATTATTCTACAATGTAGAAAATAGTAAAAATTAAGGAAAACCCTTGAATGAGTAGGTGTATCCAAACTTTTGACTGGTTCTGTAAATATTTACACCCCTGAGTCAATACTTTAAGGAAGCACCTTTGGCAGCGATTACAGCTGTGAGTATTTCTGGGTAAGTCTCTAAGAGCTTTCCACATCTGGATTGTGCAGCATTTGCCCATTTATTATTTTCAAAATTCTTGAAGCTCTGTCAAGTTGGTTGCTGATCATTGCTTGACAACCAATTTCAGGTCTTGCCATAGATTTTCAAGCAGATTTAAGTCAAAACTGTAACTCGGCCACACATTCACTGTCTTCTTGGTAAGCAACTCCAGTGTAGATTTGGACTTGTGTTTTAGGTTATTGTYCTGCTGAAAGGTGAATTCATCTCCCAGTGCCTGGTGGAAACAGACTGAACCAGGTTTTCCTCTAGGATTTTGCCTGTGCTTAGCTCCATTCTGTTTCTTTTTTATCCTGGAAAAATTGCCCATTCCATTAACAATTACAAGCATACCCATCACCTGATGCAGCCACTACTATGCTTGAAAATATGGAGAGTGGTACTCAGTAATGTGTTGTTTTGGATTTGCCCAAAACATAAGCCTTTGGGTAACAATTTACTTCACTCCTAGCGTCATAACACGTTATGCCACAGTTATAACTATATCAAAATAGGTCATAACAGCTGTCATAACCTGGCATAATATGGTCATAACACTGTCATGACTTATATATTTAGACCTGTTGTGAGACATATTGCGTTATTTTACGGCTGGTTATGACACCTACGTGTCAAAACACGTAAAACCTACCACAGGAGGCAAAACATTCCATTACATTATAGCCTACATTATAGCCTACTTGTCAACAGTATTTTTATTATATAACATTTTATGAAATTGACCATATTAAATTATCATTATCATTTTCTTAGTCCCAGCAAAGTGACACACGATGGTCATAATGCTTTATGACAGTGTCATGAAGTGTATTTTCTAGTTATTCAAAATTAAATTAAAAAAACGACTGTAAAGAATTAATTACAACAACATCAAAGGATTTAAGAAACAAATGTTCAAACTAAAGGAAACTTGCTGGCAGATAAAAAGCTGATTTGAATAAATGTGGGTTTTGACACTCTTATGTAGGCGTCATAACCAGACATAAAATAACACAATATACAGTATGTCACAACAAGTGTAAATATATGGGTCATGACAGTGTTATGATCATATTATGACAGGTTATGACAAATTATGTCAGCTGTTATGACATATTATGACAGCGCTATAACGAATTATGAAGCTACACTATACATACGAAAGTTTGTGGACACTTGCTGACAGGTGTATAAAATCGAGCACACAGCCATGCAATCTCCAGAGACAAACATTGGCAGTAGAATGGCCTTACTGAAGAGATCAGTTACTTTCAACCTGGCACCGTCGTAGGATGGAAGTCAATTCGTCAAATTTTTGCCCTGCTAGAGCTACCCCGGTCAACTATAAGTGCTGTTATTGTGAGCCTCAAAGTGGTAGGCCACACGAGCTCACAGAACAGGATCGCCGAGTGTTGAAGCGCATAAAAGTTGCCTGTCCTTGGTTGCAACACTCATGATCGAGTTTCAAACTGCCTTTGGAAGCAACGTCAGCACAAGAACTGTTCGTCGGCAGCTTCATGAAATGGGTTTCCATGGCCGAACAGCCACACAAAAGCCAAAGATCAGTAAGCGCAACGCCAAGTGTCGGCTGGAGTGATGTGGAGCAGTGGAAATGCGTTCTCTGGAGTGATGAATCACGCTTCACCATCTGGCAGTCCGACAGATAAATCTGGGTTTGGCTGATGCCAGGAGAACGCTACCTGCCTCAATGCATAGTGTCCACTGTAAAGTTCGGTGGGGGAGGAATAATGGTTTGGGCTTTTTTTCTGTTTCCTGTTTCTGGCCCTTTCCTGTTTCAGCAAGACATTACMCCCGTGCAAAAGGCGAGGTCCATACAGAAATGGTTTGTCGAGATTGGTGTGCAAGAAATTGACTGGCCTGCACAGAGCCCTGACCTCAACCCCATCGAACACCTTTGGGATGAATTGGAATGGTGGTGCGGTGGTGCTGGGAAATGGAATCGACAGAGCCCTCTCTGGACGTCTGCGGGTGACCAGCAGGTTATCCAGCCGAATGGACATGTCCACCAGCTGGTCGAAGGTAAGAGTGGTATCGCTGCAGTCCAGCTCCCGACGGACATCCTCACGCAGGCTGCAACGGTAGTGATCGATGAGGGCCCTGTCGCTCCATCCCGCTCCGGCAGCCAAGGTCCGAAATTCCAGTGCAAACTCCTGGGCGCTCCGGGTGAATTCCGTGAAGTCATCCAACGCAGCATCTCCTTCTCCCCACACGGCGTTGGCCCACTCCAGAGCTCTCCCTGAGAGGCACGAGACGAGGGCGGACACCCTCTCCCTTCCCGAAGGAGCTGGATAAACGGTGCCCAGGTAGAGGTCCAGCTGTAGTAGGAAGCCTTGGCACCGTGCCGCCGTCCCATCATACTCCCCGGGAAGGGCGAGACGCATCCCACTGGAACCGGGTACAGGAGGGACGGGTAGTAGGACCCCTGTTGTGCTGGAGGAGGTACTGGAGGACCTCCCTGTCTCTCCCAGCGATCCATCGTCTGACAGACGTGGTCCATGGCGGTGCCGAGATGGTGAATCAACGCCGTGTGCTCCTGGACGCGCTACTCGACTCCGCTACCATAGGTACCTGCTCCTGCTGACTCCATAATGTGTGTGGTATTCTGTCAGGTATGYGTAAATGGCTGTAAGAGAGTCAGGTGCAGGAGAGCAGATATTGGGTTGCCAACAGAGCCTTTTATTTAGGCGAATCAAAAGCACACGGCGAAATAACACGAAATAACAATTGGGGTTAACATAACCCAGCGCAACAGACTAACGTGCGCATAACATGAAACAGAATAAACAATACCACACAAAGACATGGGGGAAACAGAGGGTTAAATACACAACCCATAATGGGGGAAATGAGAACCAGGTGTGTGGGAAAACAAGTCAAGACAAATGGAAAATGAAAAATGGATCGGCGATGGCTAGAAGACCGGCGACGTCGACCGACGAGCACCGCCCGAACAAAGAGAGGTATCGACTTCGGCAGAGGTCGTGACAACTTCACCATTAACTATGACTTATCACAAATCAGTTTTCTTGATGTGATGGTTATTAAGGACAAACCCTCCCTCTACAGATCTCTATTAGGAAACCTACGGACAGAAATGCCCTCCTTAGAGGTGACAGCTTTCATCCACGTCCACTTATTAAAAGTCTCCCTATAATTAAATTCAGTCGTATCAGAAGAATATGSAGCTCTGATGCTTCTTATCAGAAACAGACCACGGACCTCACACAAAGATTTAAGGAAAGGGGATACAAAGACAATTGGGTAAAACATGCCAATGATTGTTTTGAAGGTTTAACACAGTTGGAAAGCCTTCAACCAAAAGTCAAAGAAAAATCAGAACAAGTCCCATCATGCTTTACCCAATACTCACCATTGGGGAAGACATTTAAGGACAGTATCAGGAAACACTGGTACATTATTGATTCTGACCCACAATTGAAACCCATTTTTAAATATCCCCCACACATGGGTTTTAAAAGACCCCCAAATGTGAGAGATATTGTGGTTAAATCTGATTACCCACCAGAGAAAAGGGAAACTTTTTTTGGACAGGTTCCGGAGGGTAATTACAAATGTGGCCAATGTACTCAATGCAGCTTTACATACAAATACAATTAATTACCCCCCCCCCCCCCCCCCCCCCCCCACACAGGACAAAATTTAAAAGATCAAGGGCCCTTGATTACCTGATGTCCACCAATGTTATTTACATGTTGAATGTCCTTTTGGTCTGGTCTTACATAGGGAAAACCCATAGAAGCCTTAAGACACGGATCAGTGAGCACCGCAGCAATATACGGACAGGTGAGACAAAAATCCAGTTGCTTCTCATTTTGTACAAGCTGAGATAAATTGGAATAGAAATGGTCAAGATGTCACGTAGGGGAGAGGACATTGAGAGGAAACTTCTTCAAAGGGAATCTTTCTGGATCCACAGGCTCAACACACTGTCTCCTCTTGGCCTTAATGAGGAGTTTGACTTGGACCTGTTTCTATAGTTTCAATGTCTAAATTGTGGGGGGGGGTTTTCATTGAAATTGAATATTGTATGTATATTACTGTAAATGTTGATCACATTCCCTGTGTATGATCATATATTTTGATACATTGAATGCTAATATTGTGAAAATATATATTTTTAAGAATTTACCTCCTGTTTCAGGAAGCGATGTCACTGAGTACTGCCCCTATAGATATATAGGACCTTCCACACCCACAGGGAAAATATGGATGCCTGATGAAGACCTAAGGGTCGAAACGTTGTTAATAAATATCACCTTGGAGCATGAGCAGCGGTGTTTTCCTTTCTGTTTTCCATGAGTTTGCCTACAAATCCAGCTCATGCGGAAAGTACCTGGATGTGCGTATGTTCTTATTAAATACACTTTGGATGGTGTATCAATACACCCAGTCACTGCAAAGATACAGGCGTCCTTCCTAACTCAGTTGTCGGAGAGGAAGGAAACCGCCCAGGGATTTCGCTGTGAGGCCAATGGTGACTTTAAAACAGTTAGAGTTTAATGCCTGTGATAGGAAAAAACTGAGGATGGATCCACAACTTTGTAGTTACTCCACAATACTAACCTAATTGACTGAGTCAAAAGAAGGAAGCCTGTACAAATCACAATTATTCCGCAACATGCATCCTGTTTGTAACAAGGCACTAAAGTAATACTACACATTGTTTTGCAAAACAATAAACATTTTGTCCTGAATACAAAGTGTTATGTTTGGGGCAAATCCAATACAACACATTACTGAGTGCCACTCTCCATATTTTCAAGCATAGTGGTGGTTGCATCATGTTATGGGTATGCTTGTAATCGTTTTTCAGGATAAAAAAGAAACGGAATGGATTTGAGCACGGACAAAATCCTAGAGGAAAATTTGGTTCAGTCTGCTTTCCACCAGACACTGGAAGATTAGTTCACCTTTCAGCAGGACAATAACTTAAAACACAAGGCCAAATCTACACTGGAGTTGCTTACCAAGAAGACAGTGATTGTTCCTGAGTGACCAAGTTACAGTTTTGACCTAAATCTGCTTGAAATCTATGGCAAGACCTGAAAATGGTTGTCTAGCATTGATCAACAACCAAATTTGACAGAGCTTGAAGAATTTTGAAAAGAATAATGAGCAAATGTTGCACAATCCAGGTGTAGAAATCTCTAAGACTCACTGCTGTATTCACCGTCAAAAGTGATTCTAACATGTATTGACTCATGAATGCTTATCTAACATGAATACTTATCTAATGAAGATATACTGTATAAGGGTTTTTTACAAATGTTAATGTTGTTAGTATTTTGTGTAGATCGTTGACAAAAAATGACAATTAAATCCATTTTAATCCCACTTTGTAACACAACAAAAATGTGGAAACTTACACTGAATAGCTTGATTACGTACAACCCCAGGACTGAGTTGGAAAACACAAAGTGGTTAGATGGAAAAAGGATCAGATGTCATCAAAGACTAAGTACCACAACTGAATATATCCGCAAGGTCAATATCATGATTTGTGTCTATTTCCTGACTATAAGAACTGTTTCTTTCCCCCTCCAGCCCTATGACTGTGCGAAAGGGAAACAAGCGCCTGACCATCTCCATCCAGGAACACATGGCCATTGACGTCTGTCCCGGGCCAATCCGCCCCATACGACAGATCTCTGCCTACTTTCCCCGCCTCTCGCCCACTTCCTCCGTCTCTGAGTTGAATCCAGCCAATCCATCTGGGTTTCCCGCCACGCTCAGCCCCAGCAGCGGAGGAGGGGCAGTAGGTGGAGGAGGAGGGGGCAGCGGTGGCCTGTTGTCCCCACTGTTGGCGGGGGCAACAGGAGACGGCGGAGGGGGCACGTTGTCGGCCATGAGTAGCATGGACACATCAATCGAGATTGACAGCTGTGACAGCGATGACAGCAGTGAGTGGAAGGGTTGTGGAGTGGAGTATCAGAGTGGAGCAACAGGGTAGAGTAAGGCAGTACATACCCAGGGTGGATTAAGTGGGTCGCACAGGGTGGAGTAAGTTGGTGTAGAAGCACAGTGGAGTAACAGAGTGGAGTAAGAGGGTAGAGTAATTGAGTGGAGTAATGGGGTGGACTAACAGGGTGACGTAACAGAGGGGAATGACAGAGGGAAGTAATAGGGGGGAGTAATAGGGTAAAGTAACAGAGTGGAATAACGGGGTGATGTGACAGGGTGGAGTAACAGGTTAAAGTAACAGGGTGGTGTAACAGAGTGGAATAAAGGGGTGGAGTAACATGATGGAGTTAACAGGGCGAAATGACAGAGTGGAGTAACAGAGTGAAGTGACAGAGTAAAGTAACACGGGTGGGATAACACGGTGGCGTAACGGAGTAACAAGGATAAAGTATCACGGTGTAAAAAAGTGAAATAACGTGGTTGAGTAATGAAGTGAAGTAATGGGGTGGAGACCAGAACCATTACATAGATTTGTGGGATAAAGGAATCATACATGAACGTCTTATTTCTGTTACTGTCTTTCAGCCGCCTTGGGGACATTGGAGTTTGACCTGCTTTATGAGCGAGCCACCAGCTCCTTACACTGCACCGTAATCAAAGCCAAGGTAGCTACACCCCAGTCTCAGAGAAACTGTTCTCTCCAAGCATCTCTCTCTCTATCCTCCACCTGCCACTAGTGGTGGAAAAAGTACCCAATTGTCATACTTGAGTAAAAGTAAAGATACCTGAATAGAAAATGACTCAAGTGAATTGAAAGTCACCCAGTAAAATACTACTGGAGTAAAAGTCTGAAAGTATTTGGTTTTAAATATACTTACTGTAAGTATCAAAAGTAAATGTAATTGCTCAAATATACTTAAGTATTATTCCAACCTCATAGCGTGGAAATATGTATAAACACAGGTAAATCAAGTTTTTGAATGCACCAGCCTTTCATCTAACATGTTCAAGCAGGAATGCATGATTCCAGGTATTTTTATTTGAAACTTTAAACAGTGATCGTCATGAATGTTGGGTTTGACGATATTAGGCAAATGGTGCTACGATTTTATTATCGAAACAGGGTTCCAGTTTTTCTTATTTTTTAATTCACTAGAGTCTACTAGTGTCTACATCTCGTTGGACACTAATATTCCATAGGTTAATTCATTTGGGGGCTAATTCACCACCTGAGGAAGTGGTTAGTTAGATAATATAGCCTTGCACAGCTTTTCCCAAACCTGGTCCTGAAGACCCCGAAGGGGTGTACATTTAGTTTTTTGCCCTTAGCACTACATAGCTGATTAAAATAATCAAAGCTTTATAATGAGTTTATTATTTGTTTCAGCTGGGAAGAGTTAGGGACAAAAAAGAACTTTGGGGTCACCAGGACATAGTTTGGGAAACGCTAGCCTAATATTTAGGCTACTAATAGTTAGCCGTGTAATTGATATCTGTAACGATTTTCTTCCTCTTCTGACGAGGAATATGAAGAATCGGACCAAAATGCAGCGTGGTACGTGTCCATGTTAAACTGAACACTGAAAATACAAAATAAAAAAACGAAACAGTCCTATCATGTGACACAACACAGAACAGGAAACAACTACCCACAAACACAGGTGGGAACAGGCTACCTAAGTATGGTTCTCAATCAGAGACAACGATTGACAGCTGCCTCTGATTGGGAACCATACCAGGCCAAACACAGAAATACAAAACATAGAAACAAAACATAGAATGCCCACCCCAACTCGACCAAACCAAAATAGAGACATAAAAAAGGAACTAAGGTCAGTGTAACGGCGTTCCTCCTCCTCTTCATACGAAGAGGAGGAGTAGTGATTCGACCAAGGTGCAGCGCGTTGAAATGCCATAATGAATTTTATTAAACAAGAACAAAAACGAACTATACTTGAAAATGATTACAAAATAACAAAACGAATGTAGACAGACTAGAACGACGAACTGACATAAAACACGCAGAACGAACGAACAAGTACTTACTACAAACAAAATGACGAACGAACGAACGAACGAACGAACGAACGAACGAACGAACGAACGAACGAAACAGTCCCGTATGGTGCAAACATAGACACAGACACAGGAGACAACCACCCACAAACAAACAGTGTGAAAACACCTACCTTAATATGGCTCTCAAKCAGAGGAAATGAAAACCACCTGCCTCTAATTGAGAGCCATATCAGGTCACCCTTTAAACCAACATAGAAACAGAAAACATAGACTGCCCACCCAAACTCACGTCCTGACCAACTAACACATACAAAACTAACAGAAAACAGGTCAGGAACGTGACAGTCAGAACGTGACAACATCAGTAAATTTAATGAATAGGCCTATGCACTCACTCACCTTGAATGGCTGACGTGAGTACCCTTTGGTCAATATTAAGAGTTGATAAATCAAATTCTGACCAAAAGAAAGCGGGGACCCTCTTCTCTTTTACAGTAACAACAGTTGTTGCTTTCAAGACATTGCGCAATAAATAAATCGCAAGGAAAAACAATCACAACAAAAATGATCCCGCAACGGAGCACAGGACGGAGAGAGAGAGAGAGAGAGTGAAAGTGGACTGCTACAAAGCAGTCTGATTGACCAGAAGGCCAGGTGTAAATGTTTTGGAAGTCTTGCCTATTCATTCAACCCGTTTGAATACAAGAGAAGCCATCCACCACTGATGGGCAATCAGCAGAACACTATAATATTTGAGAGCATGTGAGAATCTTGAGGGTGCTCTAAATGACAGCAATGCTGACAAAGTTTTATCAATTTTCCCTCTTTGATACGAAGTAATCCCAAATGCAATCAGCTGTTTTTAAGAATGTAACTGTAATCAGATTTCTTTTGTAACTGCGCTGATTACAGTTACTTCAAATTTGTATTCGGATTACGCAATCCCCGTTACATGTAATCCTGCACTACCCTGTCGCCTCTACCATTATTATCCTCTACTATATTAAGATAGATTTTTTGGTTAGGTTCTATAATAAATTGTTCATATGCCCACCCGTGTAGGGCTTCGACTGTGCACAATCGATGTTGTCAGTTGGACTTGATATTCTCTCTCTCCTCCCTACCACATGCTCTATCCCCCTCTTTCTCCCTCTCTCTATTCTCTTTTTTTTCTTTCCCCATCCCCCCTCTACCTCCAAGGGTCTGAAGCCAATGGATTTCAATGGCCTGGCCGATCCTTACGTCAAGCTGCACCTGCTCCCAGGCGCCTGCAAGGTCCACTTTTGTTATTAGCACACATTACATACAGTATATTGATATAGCCTTATCATGAAAAGTCTCATTTATTTTGCACCTATAACGAGTTTTACACATAACCTTTGTTGGAGTCGGGAAATCCCTTGCCACTGGTTATTTATTATTGACAAGGTTATCCCGTGCCATGAAATGTTTCCCAAATAGGTTGGTACTTTGCCCGTTAGGGCCAATGTAAATCGGTATGGGTTTGCTGTTACTGTTTTAACCCTGCTTTGTTGTGATCTTCAACACTCCCAGGCGAACAAACTGAAGACCAAGATCGTGCACAACACCCTGAACCCTGTGTGGAATGAAAGACTCACCTACCTGGGCATCACAGAGGAGGACATGTACAGAAAGACACTCAGGTAAGTATTATACTTGGGAAGGGTTGAAAGTAGATTTCATTTATTTCTGGTACGGGACCTCCTATGTGTGCACGCGTTTGCGCGTGTACCAACATAATGTAGGGGCCTAATCATGAAATTACATATAGAATCAATGCATTTAGTTGTCCAACTGACTAGGTATCCCCTTTCCCTTTCCCTATTAATTCAATAGGATCTCTGTGGGCCTAGTCGTAAAGATTTGTCATTTCACTTAGAAAGTGTTTTACCTTTTATTGTGGCAAAAACACAGCGTCAKGATCTTTTCATCTGATTGTCAAACAGTCACTTCAAAGGGCTCCTTTACTAGGCTACCCACGCACATTCATCCACTCGCAACATATTTCCAGCCTCCAAAACAGWGGTGATTGGAAAGAGACWTCTGATGCTGCTGGAGGACGGTCATTACCTGGAATATGACATTTGAATGCAATTGGCCTAAAAGCATTTTTTACCTCTATTGGATGTAGAAACTAAGTGACTTGTTAGAATGAATTCTGAAAAGAATATCGTCACATTATTTTAGATTGACTCCCGAGTGGCACAGTGGCACTGCATCTCAGTGCTAGATGCGTCACTACAGACACCCTGGTTCGAATCCAGACTGTATCACAACCGACCGTGATTGGGAGTCCCATAGGGCGGCACACAATTGGCCCAGCGTCGTCCGGGTTTGGCCGGTGTAGGCCGTCATTGTAAATAATAATTAGTTCTTAACTGACTTGCCTAGTTAAATAAAGATTAAATAAAAAATGTTAAAATACTAGATACTTGAAACTGTCTGTCTGTCTGTCTGTCTGTCTGTCTGTCTGTCTGTCTGTCTGTCTGTCTGTCTGTCTGTCTGTCTGTCTGTCTGTCTGTCTGTCTGTCTGTCTGTCTGTCTGTCAACCCTGTGACACTCATCTTTTCCCATTGAATGAAATGCATGAACAAAAACATCAACCATTTGACACCTACCTTTTCCCACTGAATGCAATGTATTAACAAAAACAATATATTGTGATGTTTTCCTTTTTCCAAAACATGCTGTTACGATAAATAATGGTTTAATAGCCTACAGTTTTCTTGACCTATTGTGATAGGCTCATGTTTTACCGTTACGGTGTACCCCCACAATTTATTTTGCTGGGACGTCGTACCTGACGTACCGCCTTACTTTCACCCCTGTACTCTGGGCTCCCTTTCTATTTATGTCCTCTTTGTTCTCTCTCTCTCTGTCTCGCTCTCTCACACAGGCGCGAGACAGACACAGACACAGACAGACAGACAGACACACACACACAAAAACAAACACACACTTTCTTTTTCATTTCTCAGTGTCTGTTTCACTCTCATCTGCATGTTTTGTCAACCCCTTTTCTGTCTTCCCCTCCTCTCTTTCTCTTCCCTCCCTCCCTCTCCTTCACCTCATCCTTCACTATCACTCACTCCCTCTCTCTCTCCTCTCAATCTCTCACCATCCCTCCCTTCCCTGCTCCTCYCTCCCTATCTCCCTCTCTCCCACACTCCCTTCCGCCTTCCTTCTCTCTCTTCAGCTGCAGTGACAGATTGAGGTCGGAGTCATCACCAGGGGGTATTTAAGTTAATTGACCCCTCCCCCAGAAGTGACGCAAGCCTCAGATTGTTCGTCTGGGCGACTTCAAAACTTTCTCTAAAGCCGCACGTGGGTGACGGAGTTGTATAGAATAGACTATCGATCTCCTGCGGGAAATTCGATTGTCACCAGCATGAGAGACAATGTCTGCATCAAAAAATAGTGCCCCATGTAGGGAATAGGGTGCCATTTTGGCACAGTAATAAATTATATATATATATATATATATATATACTAAGCAACAAAAAAAAAACATCCCTTTTTCAGGACCGTGTCTTTCAAATATAATTCATAAAAATCCAAATAACTTCACAGATCTTAATGGTAAAGGGTTTAAACAGTTTCTCATGCTTGTTTAATGAACCATGAACAATTAATGAACATACACCTGTGCAACTGTCGTTAAGACACAAATAGCTTACAGACGGTAGGCAATTAAGGTCACAGTTATGAAAACTTAGGACACTAAAGATGCCTTTCGACTGACTCTGAAAAACACCAAAAGAAAGATGCCCATGGTCCCTGCTCATCTGCATGAACGTGCCTTAGGCATGCTGAAAGGAGGCATGAGGACTGCAGATGTGGCCAGGGCAATACATTTCAATGTCCATACTGTGAGACGCCTAAGACAGCACTACAGGGAGACAGGACAGACAGCTGATCGTCCTCGCAGTGGGAGACCATGTGTAACAACACCTGCACAGGATCGGTACATCCGAACATCACACCTGTTGGACAGGTACAGGATGGCAACAACAACTGCCCGAGTTACACCAGGAACGCACAATCCCTCCATCAGTGCTCAGACTGTCCGCAATAGGCTGACAGAGGCTGGACTGAGGACTTGTAGGCCTATTGTAAGGTACGTCCTCACCAGACATCACCGGCAACAACGTCGCCTATGGGCACAAACCCACTGTCGCTGGACCAGACAGGACTGGAAAAAAGTGCTCTCCACTGACGAGTCGCAGTTTTGTCTCACCAGGGGTGATGGTCGGATTCGCGTTTATCGTCGAAGGAATGAGCGTTACACCGAGGCCTGTACTCTGGAGGGGGATTGATTTGGAGGTGGAGGGTCCGTCATGGTCTGGGGCAGTGTGTCACAGAATCACCGGACTGAGCTTGTTGTCATTGCAGGCAATCTTAACGCTGTGCGTTACAGGGAAGACATCCTCCTCCCTCATGTGGTACCCTTCCTACAGGCTATATAATAGTCATTATAAACATCACAGAAGACTGAAATGTATTTTGAAAAACATAATTCCACTTTGACATTATGGGGTATTGTGTGTAAACCAGTGACAAAAAAATCTAAAATTAATACATTTTACACAGCAAAATGTGGAAAAAGTCAAGGGGTGTGAATACTTTCTGAAGGCACTGTATAGAGATTAATGAGATCTATTGAGATTCATGGCGCTCGGTGGGGAATGGAGGTGCTGTGATTGTGTGATATTCATCAGTGACAATTGTTCAGGAACTTTCTTGCTTTATCTCTTCATCTGTCCTCTCAAGAATCTTAATAATCTAGGGGCTTATGGAATTTAGTTTTACCGTCTCTACTTATCCATGACCTGCATACAAAATTTGTATCAGGGAATATATTGGAGTGGCTGACACCAAACTGATGTGTCAATTAATCTAAAATCACCCATTGATACACTAAATGACCAAAAGTATGTGGGCACCTGCTCGTTGAACATCTCATTCCAGATGCATGGACATTATGGAGTTGGTCCCCCTTTTTCTGTTATAACAGCCTCCACTCTTCTGGGAAGGCTTTCCACTCGATGTTGGAACATTGCTGCGGCCACAAGAACATTAGTGAGTTCGGCCACTGATGTTGGGAGATTAGGCCTGGCTCGCAGTCGACGTTCCAATTCACCCCAAAGGTGTTCGATGGGGTTGAGGTCAGGGCTCTGTGCAGGCCAGTCAAGTTCTTCCACACCGATCTCTACAAACCATTTCTGGAYGGACCTCGCTTTGTGCACGGGGGCATTGTAATGCTGAAACAGGAAAGGGCCTTCCCCAAACTGTTGCCACAAAGTTGGAAGCACAGAATCATCTAGAAAGTCATTATATGCTGTACCATTGTACGCTGCAGCCCCAGACCATTATTCCTCCTCCACCAAACTTTACAGTTGGCACTATGCATTCGGGCTTGTAGCGTTCTCCTGGCATTTGACAAACGTTGRACTGCCAGATGGTGAAGCGTGATTCATCACTTCAGAGAATGCGTTTCCACTGAGTTCAATGGTGGCAAGCTTACTCCACTCCAGGCGACGCTTGGCATTGCGCATGATGATCTTAGGCTTGTGTGCGGCTGCTCGGCCATGGAAACCCATTTCATTAAGTTCCCGACAAACAGTTATTGTGGTGACGCTGCTTCCAGAGGCAGTTAGGAACTCGGTAGTGAGTGTTGCAGCCCAGGACAGACAATGTTTATTCAATTTGATTAACTGACTTGTTGGAAAGGTGGCATCCTATGACAGTGCCCCGTTGAAAGTCACTGAGCTCTTCAATAAGGCCATTCTACTGACAATGTTTGTCTATGGAGATTGCATGGCTGTGTGCTTGATTTTATATACGTCAGCAACGGGTGTGGCTGAAATAGCTGAATCCACTCATTTTAAAGGTTGTCCACATACTTTTGGATATATAGTGTACGTTAATTTGCATGTTTGGATTGGCRTATTTCACTGATTGAAGTGTCTTCATTTAAATAAATTATTTCACTGATTGAAGCTTCGGTTTGTGCCACTCTCCCAGTGCGAGGATTAAATTCAAACAGCCTTTTATCACCGCTACAGCCATTGTGTTCGCCAAGGAGCTGAAAATGTCAGCCACCATCACGGTAATAGGAAATTGATAATGTATTCTGAGGGCAATAGAGTGCCGCTCCCTTCCTCTCCCCTCCATTTTTTTCTGCTTCTCTCTCTCTGTCTCACTGACTCCCTATCTGCCTCCCCGCTATCTCTCTCTCTCTTTCCCTGCCTCCTCTCTCTCTGTGTCTCGGTCTGTGTCTCTCTGTCTCTATGTCTCTATGTGTTTGTTTCGCTGGTTTTTCTTCTAGAGGACGTGAAGTAAAGGTTGCTTGTGTTCTGAGGGCTAATAAGACAATACAGTGTAAATTATCTCTGGAGCCTTCAACAGCTATCGAGTGGTTTCCCTGGGCAACTGGCCTCTCGCACCTGACCGCACATAAGCAAAGTCCTAAATGGCACCCTATTCCCTACATAGTGCACTACTTTTGACCAGAGCCATATGGGCCCTGGTCAAAAGTACTGCATTATATAGGGAATATGGTGCCATTTGGGACACAACCATATTTGTACAGTACATCCTTCCCAGTTCCAGGCGGCTGAAGACAGCCAGGCAATTTGGCCGTCTTGGTCCCTTGATCAAGGATTTAGTTAAAGAGGAAAATCAGACGATCGGGTCGGTGGACAGGCAGCACATTCTATTACACACTCTCTCTTACACACACACACGCACGCACGCACGCACGCACGCAGCTGCAAACACACACACAACAACACACACACACACACACACACACACACACACACAAATGCCTGTGCATACAAAACAGAAGGTAACACTTTATTTGGAGAGGCAGAAACATTTCAACTATCTACTAACCCTGACTCTAACCATAACCTTAACCTTAGCAAGCAGCTGCTTATCAACAGTAGTTTGTTGMTAGTATGACCATCTGTACAGATGGACTATCCAGATTATCCAAATAGTGTCTCTCTCTCGTTTTCCTTTCTCATCTTTCCCTGGCTTTCATCACCTTCCACCCTCTCCCTTGATTTCACATGCACACCCTCTCGCTTTCTCTCCCACCCACTTCTTTCTCCATGTGTGTTTCTGTCTAATTTAGGTGACATAGTGGCAGGATTTAAAAACAACTGCAGAGCCCATAAATATGGATTAGATTAGCCTAGCATGCTGCACTTTCACTCTCTGAAATCCCAGTGGTGCCACATGCTAATTGTGTCTGCTATGTGTGCATGTATTATTCATTATATTTGCCTGTATCTTTATCAGACACAGCATACATGCATCATTTTCACTATTGCAAAAACATAGTCTAAGCCAAAGCAGCAAATGTATGTTGTGTAACAGCATTTTGCATGATTTTTGAACTTTTATTTAACTAGGCAAGTCAGTTAAGAACAAATTCTTATTTACAATGACGGCCTAACCCGGACGACGCTGGGCCAATTGTGCGCCGCCCTATAGGACTCCCAATCACGGCCGGTTGTGATACAGCCTGGAATCGATCCAGGGTCTGTAGTGTCACCTCTAGCACTGAGATGCAGTTCCTAAGACCACTGCGCCACTCGGGAGCAGAATTATGATACAGTTGTAATGCATTTTAAGACTTGTCATGAGCATTTGAGCTTCACAATGTCTTATCATTATGATGACTAATGACAAAATAAGAGCCATTTGAGTCAGTTGAAATTTGGATACATAGAGACTGATGGCTGATGCATGTTTATAACGAGTTAAAAAGCATTATACTTGCAGGTGTAACAGATGTGGATTTGTGAATCTCACTCCTCAGCCGGAAAACGTGCGACTGGTTAGAATGTATCAGGACAGCGATCACGTGTCTGCAAGGCAAATGTCCCAGGTTCTAGTCTTGGTGTGAGCTAGAGCAGAAGGAATTCGTACAGCTAAGCAATGCACAGTGACGTCCGCTACACAGGCTGTGTTTCTTTCGAATTCAGTGCATGTCAGTCCTGTCAATGGTTAGTCATCGTAATTGAGTTAAGTTAGTCATGACCGACTTTGTTGAATGTTCATGTCTACTTGTATGCTCTCTCGCTCTCTCTGTCTCGCTCTCTGTCTCTGTGCCCTATTCCTCCCCCCTATACCTAGGGCTCTATTAAATCCGCATCGCGGAAGTTTAGCTTTCTGGGTAGTTGTAATTTACAGTTTTTTACAATCACTTTGGCACTAATTTCAGAACCTTGTGGTCATTTTTCAAAACTCTAGACACAAAACTCAAAACGGTCATGACTTTGTAAGACAGGCTGTCCAATGTTCAAAACATTGCATTGTGCATTCATATCTTTAAAGAAACCTTGCACTTGCAGAATCATTGGTTCAAATAAATCATTTATTTATGAAATACCATAGGAACATTCATTTAGATCACCCACACACAAGATACCGATAGTTTCACTGTGTAGTTGTTCGTACAATCATTAAATATTGTAGTACAAAATATGTGATACATGTTTCATTATGCTACTACACGTAAATACATCACTGTAAAAGGACTAGTAGAGAGAATACTACAGACACAGTGGAATCATTGAACAAAATATGAAGTGTATTGATGATATACAATAAAATCACAACATAGGTTTCTTTGAATCAAAGCAAAAATAATTGGCTACAAAATGTTTTAAAAACAGTTAAAGGTCAACTGCAGTGTTCCTCACCTGCCTTACTGTAAAAAGCAAAACAAAAGATTGATTACTGTACTTCTATATTCCATTAACCCTGTCTTGTGGATTTGGCCACAAGTTCTCATCCACATCACAATGGATGTTTTCATTAGCCAAACATCTTGGGAAGAATCTTCGGGCATGGTGAATCCTGGCCTGACACTGGTCTGCCGTGATGYCATTGCATGCGTCATCCATGGCCTGGAGAAGGGTGGCTTGTTCGTGAGGGCGCCTATCATATACCTTCCACCTCCATGTGGAGAAAAATTCCTCAATTGGGTTAAGGAAAGGAGAGTATGGGGGTAAGTACAGGGTGGTAAATTGTGGATGGGCCTGAAACCATGCTTGCACCATTTGAGCATGGTGGAACCTGACATTATCCCACACAATGACATAGGTCATGYCATCAGCTCTACAGACTGGATTTAGCTCATCAAGGAAGGTTACATTCGAACAGCGAATCATGTGGCTGCCTGCAACTCAATATATAGAGTATATAGAGTAGAGAGCTTTAGATGTTGTTCGACCAAACATTAGAACGGACAAGATGCGAAATCTAAGCAACTTTGACCGTGGTATGATTGTTGATGCCACACATTGTCACGCCCTCACCTTAGTATTATTTGTTGTTCTTTATTATTTTGGTTAGGTCAGGGTGTGACATGGGTGATTATATGTTTTTGTCCCGTCTAGGGTTTTTGTATGTTTATGGGATTGTGACCAGTCTAGGGCTTTTGTATGTCTATGGTTGCCTAGATTGGTTCTCAATTAGAGGCAGCTGTTTATCGTTGTCTCTGATTGGGAACCATATTTAGGCAGCCATATTCCTTGAGTATTTCGTGGGTGWTTATCTATGTCTATGTTTAGTTGCTTGTGTCAGCACTATGATTATACAGCTTCATGTTCGTTTTGTTGTTTTTGTATAGTTCATTCCGTGTTCTTTCTTTATTAAAAGAAGATGCATTCAAATCACGCTGCGCTTTGGTCTCATCGCTATAATGAACGTGACACACATGGTGATTCCAGCATCTCAAAAACAGCTGCCTTCCTGGGATTTTTACGCACTACAGTCTCCAGAGTTTACAGAGAATGGTGCGATAAACAAAACACATTCAGTGAGCGGCAGTTCTGTGGGCAAAAACACCTTGTTAATGAAAGAGTTCAGAGGAGAATGTCCAGACTTATTCAAGCTAACAGAAATGCCACAAATGCTCAAACAACAGCTGTTTAAAACAGTGGTGTGCAGAAGGGCTTCTCTTAATGTACAACACCGTAAATAACCCAGGCTGTTATGGAGGCAAAAAGGGGGTCCTACCCAGTACTAGATAGGTGTACCTAATAAAGTGGCCGGTGAGTGTACAGTAATGTCAAATCTGAAAACATGGTCTGGAAAAGTGGTACATGGGACCATAGAAACAGTGTATGATAAAGAATGATGATGAAATATTACAGCCATAGATAATGTAGTCCAATTGGTTCATATTCCACGGTAATTGGTGTCAATGGATCTCGTTATCCTGAAACTTTCATGATCTAAACATGGAATATTGTTTGTCAGTTTCCATAAAACTATGCATTAAGAGTAATGCAACAGTTACTCATCATTTTGAGCAGTTGTATCAATTGATAGTTAGATCATTGTAATGAAATGAATAGACAGTCATCTCAGATTTAATGTGTGATTTGCATTTTGAAATGGTAATACTTTGATGTTAAGTTGTGTCATTTTGAACAGGTGATTTTAGTTCAATGAACAAATTATCTTAGCTTTATGTGTATTGTATCCAAGCAATTGGAAAAAGTGTTAGAGTTTAGAAAAATTTGCATTTTGATCATTGGTTGTGAGTTTTCTGTCTTGAGTTTTGAAAAATGACATCAAGGTTCTGAAATTAGTGCCAAAGTGATTCAAAAAAAACTGTAAAGGCAATGTTACTGCTTTAGTGGAGACTGCATTCACGGTAAACGCTGCATGTCTGCTCAACCGGAAATTACAGATTGAATAGAGCCCTTAGTCATGACTGAGTTAGACACAAGTGACCAACTCTGCTTGACTTGTGTGTGTTCTCTCTCTCTCCTTCTGTCTCTCCTCCATCCATCCGTCAGGGTGTCTGTGTGTGACGAGGACAAGCTGACGCATAACGAGTTCATCGGAGAGTCGCGGGTGGCCCTGCGCCGCGTGAAGCCCGACCAAACCAAGCGCTTCAACATTTGTCTGGAACACCCACCGCCTGTGAGAAAGAGGGAGAGAGGGATGAGGGGGAGCGAGGGACGGAGGGGGGATGGAGTTCACTTTATTGGACTTTTTCAGGAATTTCTCTCACATCATAAGTTCTTCTTCTTGAGTCATCTCTTCCCCACCCCGTGCCAAACAAAACCATACAGTCAAAATGTCAGATCCAAACCACCAGCGATGAGAAGATAGATAAAGGCAGATTACAATAAAAAGGGATAAGGGAGTGAACGTTGTTTATAATAAGGGTTACAAGAGGAAAATCAGACCACTCTGAAATTAAAACAGATAGCCCCCTCTTCAGCAAAATATATTTGACCTGAACGTTTGGAAATAAAAAGTTTGCTAAACACAAAATAATAAAACAAATTGGAGGATAGCCGAGAACATGTCTACCGTTTACCCTCACTTCTTCAACAGACCAGAGTGTTAGATATGCATCCTGTAAGCATTACATGGCAATGCAGGAATTTTGATAGCGCCCAGRGCCGTGGGCCAGAAGGTTGTGGGTTCGCAGACCACTGTAGACAAGAGTAGGGGTGGCCTCCTTAGTGGTCTAAGGCATTGCATCGTCGTGCTAGCTGTGCCACTAGAGATTCTGGGTTCAAGTCCAGGCTCTGTTGCAGCCGGCCGCAACCGGTAGATCCATGGGAAGGAACAAAATTGTCCCAGCATCATCTGGGTTAGGGAGGGTTTGGCCGGCAGGCATGTCCTTGTCCCATCACGCACTAGCGACTCTTATGGCGGGCCGGGCGCAGTGCACCCTGACATGGTCACCACGGTCACTTCCGGGTTAAGTGGGCATTGTGTAAGAAGCAGCGCGGCTTGGTTGGGTTGTGTTTCGGAGGATGCGTGGCTCTTCGTCTCTCCCGAGTCCGTACGGGAGTTGCAGCGATGAGACAAGACTATCAATTGGATACCATGAAATTGGGGAGAAAAAGTGGTAAAAAAAAAGAGTAGGGGTGGAAAAATCTCCTTTATAGTAAAAGTATTACATGAATCGATCATGGTATTTGCTGGTCTGAGAAAAAAACATTTTTTATAAAACTTTCATGCAATTCTGAAACATTTTACAAATTGTCACGAACCGGCTCGAAGTTCGTAACAAAAAGGGAGACAACGTGGAGATAAGGAATAACAAAAWATATTTATTAACTGAAGTAAACTAAATACAATTAACAATGGTGTGTGTAGTCAGTAATCAGTAGTGTAAGTGAGTGGTTGCGTGCATAAATGTGATAATGAGAGAGGAAGGTGCCAACGCAAACAAAAACGGCCACAACCAAAATCTATCAGTGTCTGCATGGAGAGAGTCTCCCCAATGAATGGGGAAGAGGTGTATTTATCCCATTTTCCTGACGACCCTCCTTGCTCCGCCTACCGACATCCTATTAAGGAAAACAAGAGCAAAGAGAGAATTCCGCAGACAGAGTGGGAGGGTCGTCACAATATAAGCAGAATATTTTTTAATACCACACAAATTATCAGGTGTGACGGTAAAACAGTGATGCAGACAACGTCAAATTAACAATGGTTTAATAATCCAACAGGGGCAGACAATAGACAGGTCAAGGCAGGCAGGGGTCAGTAAACCAGAGGTGGGGCAACGGTTCCCGGACAGCAGGCGGGCTCAGGGTAGGCAGAGGTCAATAATCGAGGTGGGGAAAATGTACAGATCGGCAGGCAGTGTAAAGGCTTCTAGGAGTAGTGGGTGGAGGAGTCAGGCGCAGAGAGCAGGGTAGTTCAAAACGTGGATCTTTATTCCAAGAACAGAGTAACTGTCACGCCAAACACAAGGGCTCATAAATACCCAGTCCAACAAATAGGACGAAACTGTACAGAAAAGCGGAATCCACAATAATCCACACACCATGAACAGAAAAACAAGCCCGCACAAAAGCCGGCGGGCCTACCGGGTTTAAATAGCCCGAAACAAAACCCAAACAAGAAACAGGTGAAACTAATCAGACAAACTAACTGAAACAGAAAAGGGGATCGGTGGCAGCTAGTAGGCCGGCGACGACGACCGCCGAGCGCCGCCCGAACAAGAAGAGGCACCATCTTCGGCGGGATTCGTGACAGGCAGGCTCATGGTCAGGGGCAGGCAGAGTGGTCAGGCAGGCGGGCTAAGAGTCAAGACAGGCAAGGGTCAAAACCAGGAGGGTGAGAAAAAGAGAGACTAAGAAAAGCAGGAGCTGAGACACAAAAACGCTGGTTGACTTGACAAACATGCAGCAGACAAACACAGGTATAAATACACAGAGGATAATGGGGAAGATGGGCAACACCTGGAGGGGGGTGGAGACAATTACAAAGACAGGTGAACCAGATCAGTGTGACAAATTATGGAAATTACAGGCTAAGAATAGACAGAGGCCGATGTGTTCATATTAATCATATTTATCCAAATGCCAAATCAGTGTGTCTTGTTTGGAACTAAATTGTCCCTGTTTGCAAATAATTCAATCTGAAACTATAACGGCACAAGGCGAGACCCAGATGCAGACACAGGAGGCAGATGGTTCGAGTCTTAGTTGTTTATTTATATCCAAAAGGAGTAGGCAAGAGAATGGTTGTGGACAGGCAAAAGGTCAAAACCAGATTCTGAGTCCAAGAGGTACAGAGTGGCAGACAGGCTTGATGTTAGGGCAGGCAGGTGGGTCAGGCAGGCGTGTCCAGAAAAAACAGGCAAGGGTCAAAACCGAGAAGACTAGAAAAAGAGAATAGAAAACATACAAGACGAACTGGCACAGAGAGACAGGAAACACAGGGATAAATACACTGGGGAAAATAAGCGACACCTGGAGGTGGTGGAGACAATCACAAGAACAGGTGAAACAGATCAGGGCGTGRCAGAAACGTAATTTGRAATCTGAGCATGGTACTTTCCAAAAGTTAGGCCTAACTTTCCACCCCATACAGAGTACGCCTACCGTTGCAGAAAAATGTAAGCTTTAATTGCTGGCTACACTTCTTCAGTTGCGTAACCCAATGAGAGAAGATCACAGGTGTTTCCCTAAAAGCTGTCTGGGTTTAAGCATCTTCTATTGTACAGAAAGTGAATAGCTTAATCAGTTGATAGTGACAGAATTAGAATACTTCCAAGCAAAGTAAATGTTTTTGTCTCCTCGGCTATAGGACATTGTAGCTCAGCCTCTGAATGTCAAATAAACGAAACAATGATATCCCCATATGCATCAAAGTCACGTCTTTCCCGGGTATTTTACAGCTTGTTTCTAGAATAAAGCACTGCGGACCAAAGCGCTGTTATAGATCATTTTATATAATCAGATCTGTTTTATTTTCTTCAAAATCTTAAGCTAACAAGGGGTAGGCCTGTGCTTTTTGACATTTTATTTAAAATAAGGTAGGCCTATGGCATACCCTCTCATACCCCCTCAATTCGAGTCCTGGTTTTAACTTAACAGCCGTTCACTGACACAGAGGTAGGCTTTTTTAAGAGTGAATAGTGGGTGGAGGAACTGACCGACAAATCTATGGTTATATCAGCCTATAGCTTAATTTCATCTGTCAAACATTTAGGCTTACCTCTTATTTCTTAATAGGTAAAAATAGGCTCCAACACAAAGCCCTCTTGTTGTTAGTAGTCTAATTAAAATGAAGAYGGTTGAAATGCCTAGTCGAATTTGCCTTCTTTCAGCACTATGAGCTGTCCATTTCYGATTGCTGCTGCTTCAAGTTTCAGCACCGCAATGTAAATGATTCGAATCTGTCTTATTGTGAGGTCAATAACTCTGATAAATACATAATGGGCAAGAAACATATTGTTTTTAATAAAATCAATTATAGTAGTAGCAAGCTATCAAAGATGACCTCCGGTCCTCCCCTTCGCACTCTCTTTTCAAACTGAACAGAACATAAACTATAGGCCAGTCTTCACGCACGTTTTTGGACTAGGCTTAATAGCCACCAAAAATCAAAAGAAGCCTTTGACTCTCCTCCTGAACTGCCACCGTAGGTCTACACAGCACAGCCATTGGTTAGGCAGCACACAAAAACTTTTTTGATCAGTAAGAGCAGAGCAGCCCGGGGCTCAGGGTTGGAATATCCTTTGCAGTGTGTAATGCTGCCTAGTTTTATTTAGACCACCCCAGCAGATATCTTAGAAAGATAACTTTGTTCCGTGCTTCTCTGAGCACRCACTTCGTAGCCTATAGGCTATGGATCCTTATTGAGACCACATGAAATAGCCTATAGACACACTTGATATTGCGTGCCCAGCAAAGCTGTGAAACCTATTGTTATTCTCTGAATTCTTATTATTTTCATTTCCCTTGACTTGGTCAAATAACTCAAGCAAAGATAGTGAAAAAATATATATATTTGGCACACAGACACTAGAGGTCATGAGTAACTTGGTCAAAAATAATGGCACTGATTGGCCTATGAGGTGCTGTTATAAGCAGTCTCACTTAAACCTTCAAATCCGTCGCCTCTTTAGACCTAGAGACTTGAAATGCTGAACAAATTTGCCTCAAGGACCCAAAGGTCTCTCAGGATAGATTTTCCTACATCTTGAACATTTTTGAAAAYGTATTCTCATTCTTCTCTCAACTTAGTTTCGGAAAAGCTAAAGGATTGGGTAAGATATGGCTGAGTTATTTATAAATCAGATTTTACCTGTCCATTTAAATCCTTTGTAAATCCACTTCACAATGGCTTATCAACTTGAAACGTTTTAGGGTCACAGTTCTCTTTTTTGACTGTAACTGTAATGCTTAAAATAATCACAAAACATCTTCTCATGGACTAAAAGTCAGATTGACTCAAAATGTCACAATAGTCACTAAAGAGTTCGAGAAAATAATGTTCAATAACATTCAAAGATGGCCACACAATACCAGTGGATTCATATTAGCACATACGTCTTCTCATGAACCATAGGACCAAAAGACACCAATTTGGAATGTAGACCCATGGTACATGTCTTAACTTGGTTAAAGAAAATCTTGGTCAAAAGATGGCTGAGTTATTGACCTATCAAAAATCCGATTTGACATGTCCATTTAAACCAATGTTAATCCACTCCACAGTGTCCTATCAACTTGAAACGTATCATCGCTATCAAGGATGTCTGAAAGTCAAACTGAATTTGGTATGGATGTCTAAAAAAACAAGGAAACTAGAAACAACTAATTGTTTGCATATGTAACGCTAATGCTCAAAGTCATCTGCAATCATCTTCTCCTCATTAACCATATGTCAGATTCCYTCCAGGTTTTGTATTTACTCATTACGTCAGTCTTTAATAGTTGCCGCATTCAAAACATAAGCTGTGTGAATAGTAAGTCACTGCTACCTTAGATGGCTGCACCAGACTAGATGGCAGCACTATAAATGTCATTGGCACCAGTGGCACCATAGGACACTAGAGCAATAACACTTGATCAAGTGGACTTTGTCTAATGCAAAGGATTGTTAAATTATGCTGACGAATAATGTGAAAAACAGGTTTTTAGAAATGTATTAATTTATTTAAAAAATGGAAATACCTTGTTTACAAAGGTATTCAGACCCTTTGATATGAGACTCGAAATTGAGCTCAGGTGCATCCTGTTTCCACAACTTGATTGGAGTCCACCTGTGGTAAATTCAATTTATTGGACATGATTTGGAAACGCACACACCTGTCTAAATAACTCCCCAAATACGGGTATCGCAAGCTTGTAGCGTCATACCCAAAAAGACTCGAGGCTATATTTGCTGCCAAACCTGCTCCAACAAAGTACTGAGTAAAGAGTCTGAATACTTATGTAAATTTGCAAACATTTCTAAAAACCAGTTTTCTTTTTCATTATGGAGTATTGTGTGTAGATTGATGAGGGGGGTAAAAAAAAACAATTTAATCAATGTTAGTCTAAAGCTGTCACGTAACAAAATGTGTTAAAAGTGAAGGGGTCTGAATACTTTCCGAATGCACTATATGTGGTCTGAACGTAGTGAAAAGTGGAGATTTTATTTGGGAAAATATGAAACCGGAAGTCCTGCCTCTTGCTCTGTCAGGATACGACAGTTGTGAGGGTATATTTAAGTATTTTGGAATGCTAATGTGGAGTGAACCGACTGAGATTGAAATCATTTACACAAGCAGAATTAAGTAATGACTTTAAGAATGATTACAAGCTGCATTCTAAGATAACGAACCTACAGCACAGACTAAACTTCACTTGCGTCATCCTTGTGATACTGAGAGATAAACACGCTAATGCTTTCACTGATTGCACATAAAGGAAGATAGTTGTGAACCGTGTTCATTGCTGCTCGCAGCTATATTTATCTTTATTTCTCTTTCTCTCTCCATCCCTCTCTCTCTCTCTCTCTCTCTCTCTCTCTCTCTCTCTCTCTCTCTCTCTCTCTCTCTCTCTCTCTCTCTCCAGCTTCCCTCCCCTTCTGCAATGAGTGCGGCACTGAGAGGCATTTCCTGCTACCTGAGAGAGGTACACCAAAAACACCCCTTCGCCTCTGTCTGTCTGACCATGGTTCAAACAAACTGTGCTGTGCCAACATCGCACGGCGCTTGTCTTTTAAAGGCCGTGTTGGCTTGAGCAACACCGGATTCAAAACGTAGAATTTTTCCATTTCAATTATTATACAAAAYTCTTGCCACCAATAGAATGTTATATAAATGGGGGATAAAACCATCCCAGCTCTGCAGATTTCGCTACGAAGAGACAGAATCATTAGATCATTTGTTTTTTGGTACTGACCATATGTCGCTTGTTTTTGGTTGCAGGAATGGTTGAAGAAGTGAAACATTTACCTGGCGCTAACTCTGCAGATAGCACTACTGGGTGACTTGAAAAGTCAAAGTCAATCGCTCAAAAATATAATAACACTTTTAACAAAAATGTTTGTCTTTAATTTACAATCTTTAGAAACTATGAGAATAGAAAGGTTCAGAACTTTCAAAACATAAAAAAAATGTAAACTTAAATATGACATTCAGACCCTTTACTCAGTACTTTGTTGAAGCAAACTTTGGCAGAAATTACAACCTTGTGTCTTCTTGGGTATGACGCTACAAGCTTGGCACACCTGTAATTGGGGAGTTTCTCCCATTTTTCTCTGCAGATCCTCTCAAGCTCTGTTCAGTTGAATAGGTAGCGTCGCTGCACAGCTATTTTCAGGTCTCTCCAGAGATGTACGATTGGGTTCAAGCCCGGGCTGTAGCTGGACCCCTCAAGGACATTCAGAGACTTGTCCCGAAGCTACTCCTGTGTTGTCTTGGCTGTGTGCTTCAGGTTGTTGAAAGGTGAACTTTCGCCCCAGTCTGAGGTCCTGAGCACTCTAAGCAGGTTTTCATCAAGAATATCTCTGTACTTTGCTCCGTACATCTTTCCCTTGATCCCGACTAGTCTCCCAGTCCCTGCCACTGAAAAACATCCCCACAGCATGATGCTGACACCACCATGCTTCATCGTAGGGATGGTGCCAGGTTTCCACCTGACGTGACCCTTGGCATTCAGGCCAAATAGTTCAATCTTGGTTTCATCAAACTAGAGAATCTTGTTTCTCATGGTCTGAGAGTCCTTTAGGTGCCTTTTGGCAAACCAAGCAGGATGTCATGTGCCTTTTACAGAGGAGTGGCTTCTGTCTGGCCACTCTACCATAAACACCTGATTGGTGGAGTGATGCAGAGATGGTTATCCTGGAAGGTTCTCCCATCTCCACAGAGGAACTCTGGAGCTCTGTCAGAGTGACCACCGGGTTCTTGGTCACCTCCCTGACCAATGCCCTTCTCCAACGACTGCTCAGTTTGGCGGCCAGCTCTAGGAAGAGCCTTGGTGGTTTCTAATTTCTTCCATTGAAGAATGATGGAGGCCACTGTTTTCTTGGGGACCTTCAATGCTGCAGACATTTTTTGGTATCCTTCCCCAGATCTGTGCCTCGACACAATCTTGTCTCAAAGCTCTTTCGACCTCATTGCTTGGTTTCTGCTCTGACATCCACATCCACTGTCAAATATATATATACAGTACCAGTTAATAGTTTGGAATCACCTACTCGTTCAAGGGTTTTTCTTTATTTCACTATTTTCTACATTGTAGAATAATAGTGAAAACATCAAAACTGTGAAATAACACATGGAATCATGTAGTAACCAAAAAAGTGTTAAACAAATAAAAAATATAATTTATATTTGAAATTCTTCAAAGTAGCCACCCTTTGCCTTAATGACAACTTTGCACACGCTTGGCATTCTCTCAACCAGCTTCATGAGGTAGTTACCTGGAATGCATTTCAATTAACAGGTGTCCCTTGTTAAAAGTTCATTTGTGGAATTTCTTTCCTTCTTAATGCGTTTGAGCCAATCAGTTGTGTTATGACAAGGTAGGGGTGGTACACAGAAGACAGTCCTATTTGGTAAAAAAAACAAGACTATATTATGGCAAGAACAGCTCAAATAAGCAAAGAGAAATGACAGTCCATCATTACTTTAAAACATGAAGGTCAATCAATCCTGAAAATGTCAAGAACTTTGAAAGTTTCTTCAAGTGCAGTGGCAAAAACCATCAAGCGCTATGATGAAACTGGCTCTCATGAGGACCGCCACAGGAAAGGAAGATCCAGAGTTACCCCTACTACAGAGGATAAGTTCATTAGAGTTAACTGCACCTCAGATTGCAGCCCACATACTGTAAATGTTTGAGAGTTCAAGTAACAGACACATCTCAACATCAACTGTTCAGGAGGTGACTGTGTGAATCAGGCCTTCATGGTCAATTTGCTGAAGAGAAACCCCTACTAAAGGACACCAATAACAAGAAGAGACTTCTTGTCTGAAGTCCCTGCAACATACGTCACGTGTCTGAGCCGTTGACCTGCAATTCTACTTTATCTCTGTATTGATGTTGTGCTTATTTGATTGCCTTACGGAGGGCATAACTGCACTGTTTGTATTCAACCATATTCCCAGTCACATTGCTGTGGTTAAATGCGATGGTTTGTGTTTTCAGTTTTGCGCGAATGCTGCCATCTATCCACAGTTTTTGGTTTGGGTAGGTTTAAATAGTCACGGTGGGAACACCATCCCCTATACACCTCCTTTCCCACTGTATGTAATAACACAAAAAACATTCTGGGCTAATAATGTAAGGAAAATATATCCTGCAAAGTTGCTTAGGAGCTAGAAGCAGAGCTGCCATTTCGAAATTATTTGTATTTTTTTTTATATATATATAAAAAGTAGTACTCACTCTTCAAACAAGTGATAGGCTAATAGTGTCACCCATCAGACTATTCTGAATTGAATCTTGTCTTTACATATACTAAATATTATATGTATGACATTTGTTTTGATTTAGAATGGACCATTATCATGCACCTGTCTCAGAACAGGGGCAGAGGGGAAAAAAATGCATGTCATCTATATGGATTTTCCCATGGCTTATTTTCATGCCAGCCAGGTAGGTTATACTCCTGTTGTAAAGCTTAGAAATGTGCTTGATATTTGGAAASTTGAGAAATAAATATAATAGGCCTAGCYTATAGAAAGCTGATGGAATCCTCCTCTTTTTAATAGAGGCCATCAAAAGTCTGTTTTCTCACGCAATTGCTTAGGCTATAGAAATGTTGCCCAACACGAGCTCATGGGCTCTCATGAAGTGCCTGATTTTTTAAAATACATTTGCATTGATGTTGTTAGAGGGACAATTACTTACTTACTGACTTTATTGTCCCTATGGGGAAATTTTTGTTGCAGTGTCATGTTGTCACGATCGTCTTCGGGAGAAAGAGAGGAGGACCAAGGCGCAGCGTGAAGTGAATACATTCTTCTATTTATTAAAGAAGAAACGAAGAACACTTGACAAACTTACTAAAACAACAAACGAACGTGACGCTATATATAAAACGTGCAGACACAAGCAACTAACATATAGACAATAACCCACAACCCACAATACAAAACAGGCTACCKAAATAYGGTTCCCAATCAGAGACAACGCAAAACACCTGTCTCTGATTGAGAACCATATCAGGCCAAACACATAGAAATAGACAAACCAGACATACAACATAGAATGCCCACTCAGATCACACCCTGACCAAACAAAACATAAAACATACAAAGAAAACTATGGTCAGGGCGTGACACATGTACACGTTTAAAGTAGCGTTTAAATACRAAACAAAATTGACAATACAACTTTCATAACAGTTACATACCAATAAAATATATATATTTTTAAAGACTAGCCTGCTGGTCTTACTGAGTCRATAGGAACATTAGAACGAGCAATTTAGGAGGGATATCACACCTGGCACAAATKATGGTCTAGTTCTGTTTTTCCTGTTGACTACCAGAGTGCTCAGAGTGCTGAGTACCAGGTAGTTAGCAAGTTTGGTATGTTACCAATAACCATCAGCAGCATCAGAACTTGGAGAAGCCTAGTTACCTTGACTAAAAGGTMATGTGGAATTTGACTGTGGTCATGACTCGTGAATGCCAGTGTGGTGGTAGTATGGTCACTGTAACAGCCCTAATCAAAGGTTGGCAAATTTATGCACTCACAAAAATAACACAAAATAGACATACATGTAAGGGGGTAAAAATGGATGTGGAATACAGACGAATGTATGCTTCACTATTAATACATGCATGTAGCTCGGCTCTGCCTGTGGCCATGGGAGTGACTCATGCTTCCCTGAGATGTTGCATCTCATCATTCTTAGCTTCTTTGAGTGGCTGCTCCCTCGCTTTTCTTTTCTATTCCTTCATCCGTCAATCTTAATGTGATGTGCCATGATGCGTACCGTGCTGTACTTGCGATCAGACTCTTCCATCACAATAGTCAGTCTATAAGACACACAAGAGGATGAATGAATAGATCAATTTTATTGATCCCCAGAGGGGAAATTGAGCTTGTCACTAGCATAAGATCGATCACTGGCGGACTTACCACTAGGCGGAAAAGGCAGTTGCCTCAGGCCTCGCATCATCAGGGGCCTTGTGAGCTGGGCATAATAAAAAAAGAATAATACTAGTAGCCCCCCCACCATGCTCTGCCTGCTAGAGTGGCACCTCCTTTCCTTATTTTCCTTCTTCTTCGTCTGGTTTTCCGGCAGACTAGACGCTTTGTTGCGTATTGCTGTCATTCACAGTTCGGAAAATGCATTGCACATTTTGTTCACAAAAAAAGGGAAAAGGGAAATGGGCAACACCACCTTTCTGTTCCTTCTGTCCCTCACGCTTTTTCAGCTACGGTTAACAAAGTAGCTTAAAAATGGACTTTTCCGCTGTTTCCTTCACTCGGATCAGACCAGGTCTATACGGAACTGGTCTAGTTGGCCTCGGGTCCGTTCGGAATGAGTCGCTATATTAAACAAATACATTTATGCATATCGGGTCCAACATTTTGGACCCATGAAGAACTCTAACGTGACGTGCCATACTCTTTTTGGCCAGACAGCATCAGATACATGGCCTACATACACTGAGCGTACAAAACATTAGGAACAATATTGAGTTGCACGCCCTTTTCCCTCAGGACAGACTCAATTCATCGGGGCACGAACTCTACAAAGTTTTGAAAGCGTTCCACAGGGATACTGGCGCATGTTGACTCCAATGCTTCCCACAGTTGTGTCAAGTTGGCTGGATGTCCTTTGGGTGGTGGGCTATTCTTGATACACATGGGAAACTGTTGAGCGTGAAAAACCCATCAGCATACTCAAACCAGTGAGCCTGGCACCTACTACCATACCCTGTTCAAAGGCACTTAAATATTTTGTCTTGCCCATTCACCCTCTGAATGGCAAACATACAGAATACATTTCTCAATTGTCTCAAGGCTTAAAAATCCTTCTTTAACTTGTCTCCTCCCCTTCATCTACACTGATTGAAGTGGATTTAACAAGTGACATCAACAAGGGATCATAGCTTTCACCTGGATTCACCTGGTCAGTCTATGTCATRGAAAGAGTAGGTGTTCCTACTGTTTTTTACAGTCAGTGTACAGTATAGTTAGACAGAGGGGCGCTGTTTCCCTCGTTTGGATGCTTTCTCTGGTAAGATAAACTCAGCAAAAAAAGAAACATCCTCTCACTATCAACTGCGTTTATTTTCAGGAAACTTAACTTCTTAGTGATCCCTTCGGGCAGTTGTTGTTGCCATCCTGTACCTGTCCCGCAGGTGTGATGTTCGGATGTACCAATCCTGTGCAGGTGTTGTTACACGCGGTCTGCCACTGCGAGGACAATCAGCTGTACGTCCTGTCTCCCTGTAGCGCTGTCTTAGGCGTCTCACAGTATGGACATTGCAATTTATTTCCCTGGCCACATCTGCAGTCCTCATGCCTCCTTGCATGCCTAAGGCACGATCACGCAGATGAGCAGGGACCCTGGGCATCTTTCTTTTGCTGTTTATCAGAGTCAGTAGAAAGGCCTCTTTAGTGTCCTAMGTTTTCATAACTGTGACCTTAATTGCCTACCGTCTGTAAGCTGTTAGTGTCTTAACGGCAGTGCCACAGGTGCATGTTCATTAATTGTTCATGGTTCATTGAACAAGCATGGGAAACAGTGTTTAAACCCTTTACAATGAAGATCTGTGAAGTTGGATAGTTGTGTTAGTTGTATTTTTACAAATTATCTTTGAAAGACAGGGTCCTGAAAAGGGGACGTTTCTTTTATTGCTGAGTTTAGTTTCAGACACTTGCGAATTGAAGGAAAGTTGGCGGGTGCACAGTGCACTGTTGCTGGAATTATTTTGGAGGAACGTGTGACCTACTTTTTGAAGTGATTTGGTAGTCAAAGGTAATACATGTTTCCTGTTAAATTACGTCTTTACTATAAAACCCCCATATCACTAAGTCTGTCCATGCATAAGATAGGACACGTACAGGGACAATATGTAATAAAAAAATATGGAATGAAGTTCAGAGCGACACTGTATTGAATGTACTGACATGGACATGTTTCAACCCAAAGGCTATTGTCTTATGTCAGATAACGTGTTTGTCTGCACTAGCAACGCGTAGTACCTGCACCTGTTGGAAGACAATGTCCCAATGCAGTAATTCAACAATGGCAACAACAAAGAAATGCTAATATGATACTGTATCCATAAGTATTAAATATACTTTATGTAAGGGATAAACGCCGAAGTCATGTACATTACCTTGGAAATAATGGACAACGCAGAGGGACGAGGCAGGACCGAGTACCCATTGCAGAGTAAAATTTTCAAAGGTAATGTACAGAACAGAGCCGTTTATCCCGCTTATACCACCCACAGTTGCTAGAGAAAACAATATGATGAAAGCACACATTTACCAGTAGGGGAAAAAATTATGTTTATATTTTCATTTTTATAAACTAATTCATACTTTCTCATCTTTTGGTTGCTAGAGTCGCGAACAAGTCACTTGTTCAGTTAGTTTGATACTTATGGACGCGATCCAGTCGTTCGTTCTTTATGTTCTGTGGCCATGCTCGCTGGCAATCTTCTTATCCCTTGCTTGCTAGCTAGCCAGCTAGCTACGGCTAACACAGTCACGACCTCTGCAGACAGAATAACAACAAAGTAGCTGTTTTCTAATGATGTTAATTTGGATACATCCATAACAATGAGCTGATAATGCCCAATTTTGCCTGGCGTAGCCAGAAAAGTTTGCCTTCACTTCAGGACACTCAACACTGTTCATTACGAGGAGATCGCATTGCATATCAAACACAACTAGTTTGTTGCTAGCAAACCTGCCAATATGACAACCGAATTAAAAAAGATCCGTTTCTGAAAACAGCTGGTCAAAATGTGGGAGTATTTGACAGCATAGAGCCACTTGTACCATGACTGCAACAGTAGGGACCAGAGAAATTCATTTCCATCACTCACCACGTTAGGTCATCAGATGTTCCAAAAAAATATGTCTCTGCAAAAACAAATCAATGCTAGCTAGCTAAGTTCTTCCTCGTTGGACCTGCGTTTACAGTGTATCCAATTTTGGTTTGTTGGTTTAGGGCTCTGTTACTTTGTAGCAAGTATGGTYTAACCAATCAGAAACGAGTATTCAACAATGCTGTGGTATAATTCTCATTGACTGGTAGTTGCTAACTTTTTTTGACCTKGCACGTCCTTTTTCCCAAAAACGTGCCGCTAGGTCCTTTCAGCTAGTAGTTGCTATGTCAACATCGTGTCTGACAAATGCTGTCACTGCTAACTTAAGTGCCTTCAGTACAGACACAAAAGGTCAATACACAGTCATCCCAACAGACTGCTGGCCTAAATACTGAAGAGCACAACGTAAAAAGTTCAACAGTTCTTTGGCACTCGCTCATTTAAGAGGGCGATGATAGCAGCCCCTGGTTTGACTCTTTCCTTTTCTCTCTCACTCTATCCTTTATTTTTATTTTTCTCTGCTACTTTCTCTCTCATTCTCTATCCTTTTCTCTATATCTGTTCCTATCTCTCACTCTCTCCTTTTCTCTACCACTTTTTCCTCATCCTCAATGTCCCCTTTCCCTCAGTGGGAGAGTGAACAGCAGAGGAGTCTGGAGGAGAGGGGTCGTCTGCTGCTCTGCCTGCAATTCCTCCCCACGTCCGGTGTGGTCGATAAGGCCAAAGGGGAGGCCAAGGAGATGGCCCACGGAGGGCTTTGTGTGGGTGTGCGACGCTGCGCCCACCTAGCCGCCATGGACGTCAACGGATTCTCGGACCCCTATGTCAAAACGTGAGTATAGACGTTGACCGTGATACCAATACTAGACCTGGGTTGTGTTCATTAGAGCACACCGCAGCAAAATGTTTGATGAAAGGCTCAAAGTATCTGAAAGAAAACAAATACGTTATTATTTCCAGTGGGCAAGAGCGGTAGAAAGAGATGCAGTGTACAGAGAGTCATGGTTATTAAGATGACTATCTTACTGTATATGCCCTTCGAGTAACATACAGAGATTTACGGACTGGAGCTGTTGCACAATTGCATTTCAATAGTAAATTATTTGAAAACAAGTAGAGAGAGAGAGTGTGTGTGTATGTATATGCATGTGTGTGTGTGTGGTGTGTGTTGTGTGTGTGTGTGTGGTGTGTGTGTGTTGTGTGTGTGTGTGTGTGTGTGTGTGTGTGTGTGTGTGTGTGTGTGTGTGTGTGTGTGTGTGTGTGTGTGTGTGTGTGGTGTGTGTGTGTGTGTGTGTGTGCAAGCCATGGCTAGTGAGAGGGGGAATTTTTCCCAGCGTGACTGATGCATCCTGACAGAAATCGTACAAAGGAATAAACATTTCATCCCTTGTCAATGTGTTCACTTAATTCCGTCACTGGCCTTGAGTGCCGAGCTCACTTTACCTCCCTTTCACACGTACATAAACACACACATACACACTTTCTTGGAGAAATATGCCAAACCAGCTATTTCCCCCCTCAGGTTAAAGTACAAGCAAGTCATACAAATAGACTGCCACCATTTTCCTACTGCCAGTTCACACAATCAAATGTCTCTCCTGCAGACGCTTTCTCTCTCACACACACACGATCATGCACACACACACACACACACACAACACACACACACACACACACACACACACACACACACAACACACACACACACACACACACACACACACACACACACACACCACACACACACACACACACACACACACACACACACACACCACACACAACACAATCATGCCCGCAGACACAAACTGATCAGCAGACACACACAGGCACACACAGGCACACACAGACACACAGCGTCTCGTTATTTTTCTTCTCTCTCTCTCTCTCTCTCTCTCTCTCTCTCTCTCTACCACGCTCTCTCTCACGTTGTTCTGTATTAGCACTCAGTACATTCCCCATCTGTTTTGTTGTGTCTGAGTGTGGGGGAGAACATCAGGTCTTCGTGCTGCGGGGTGGTGGGTGGAAAATATGTGTGTGATGGAAATGCAGAACACTAGCTCTCTGTCGGTTTATATATTAGAGAATGTGTCAGAGCACAGAGAGAGATACATGGCACAGTTAAAGAGTCTGCTGTGTAGCTTAAGACTTCAAGTATCAGACCGTGAGATAATACGAGTTCACGTTCAGAACTGTCCTTGTTATGACACACGTAGCTAGAAACGTACTATACAATATAGATTCGGACATGGGAAACGTACGGATAGCACCCTATTCTCTAGATAGTCCATTACTTTTGACCAGGGCCTATAGGATCTGGTCAAAAGTGAATAGGGTGCAATTGGGACACAACCATAGTTTCTTATGCTGTAAGATGACAGCATCATATCTGCCCCATAAATTATGTGGTCTTTACATTTGGAATGTAACAACATCACGCTCCGAAAGTTATGTTTGGGATTTCATGTGTTTCAGAAGACATTATAATTCTGCAAAAGTTTCAGTGGATGGGGATTTGCAATTACGATAGCAGCAAGAAATCATGCAGAATGTACAGCAGCTTTAAACCGGACCTTGCATTAGGAACAACAATGGCAAATGGCAACCTATTCCCTAGATAATGTTCTACTTTGGACTGCATAATAAATTGAGTTTTTGTTTTCTTAATGGAGCGTGACAGCCTCACATTTCTCTGTATCAGGTACCTCAAGCCAGACCTGCAGAAGAAATCCAAGCATAAAACAGCCGTCATAAAAAAGACTCTTAACCCCGAGTTTAATGAGGTGTGTGTTTGTGTGTGTGTGTGTGGTTCTTGTGCTTGTGTGAAAGTTATAATCTGCATGTTTGTGAATTGTGCGGGGTGTGTATTTGTGTGCATGTTTGTACGTGTTATTGTGCTTGTGTGTGTCCTGTGTTTGTGTGTTGGTGTGCATGTGTGTGTTTCTGTGCCTGTTAGAATCTGCATGTTTGTGAATCGTGTTTGTGTGTGACGTATGCGTGTTCTTCTGCCTGTGTGTGTGTGTGCCTGTTGGAATCTGCATGTTTGTGAATCGTGCGGTGTGCACCATGAAGAAAGCTTATTAGGACTATAATCAGTCCTCGGAGACACAATCAGCCTTTTGTTTACACATCATTTCTCTAAAATGCCCAATTATATACAATTGTTTGTACAATACAGCACTTACATTTCACATTGTTGTCATTCATAGGATGCTCATACCCCGAGCCATTTGCACTGCGAACATACTAATACACGTTTTCTGAGTTTCTCTGGTCCAGTCCTGGGGACAGCCACTGTTTGGGTTCTCATTTCTAACCAATCACTTCTACAGCCTGAGTGCCAATCTGTTTTTGTTATCATGCACAAACAGATCTGGGGTCAGGCTATCAGTTATGCTGAGCATGCATTACACAACTTCTAAAAACACATTTCACAAATTCCTTGTAGCAAATCTTTCATTCCGTCCATCCTCAAACCCAGGATGTAAAAAAATGCCAACACGCAAACAGTGAGCTACATTTTTTTAATATTTTGGAATAATTTTACATTTAAATAAATGTATTAGTGTGCACGTTATTATGTGCAGAAACATCAAAAAATTTATTTCACGGAGCTGCAGAATATGGGCTCCCACATTGAAAAGGCAGCTGCTTTCTTTCCACAGCTCCACCAATCTGTCTTCCATCACCTCCGTACACACGGTGCCTGTTCTTGTTGCTTTCCTCTTCACCATCATTGTTTTCGTCTCACATGCTGCATGCTCATTGGCTATTAGCAGCAGTCCTTGGCCAATCGCAACGTAGCACTGCTCAAATTACAGCATGACCAACAATGAAAATTATTGAGACATCTGACAGGGATCTGGAGAATGGAATAGCCATCATCGGTGTGTCCTTAACCCGCTCAAACTACATGTGCCGAAGTACTGATCCTAGCCCAAATTCATTTTGGATTTCACCCCGATCATGAAAATTGTCATGTTTGATTTTCGGTTTAAGGACCGATTTTACGAGATGCAGATTAAGCTTASTCCTGGACTAAAAAGAAACCAGGACTATACATAGTATAGGCGATTGTAGGTGATTATCAATCTATTTTAGTGGATTGGTTTTGTTGAACTGTGCAGATACTAATTGTTTAACTCTGCTGGAGTCTTCACTGTAATGGCCATCGAGGATGCATCCTATGCACTGCTTTTAAAAAATCATGTAGCTATATATAGATATCCGCTGCTTATATGTCCTGCATTCCCAAACAAATTCACAAAAGGGCAGTTTAGCCAAGCAGAAATAATGACAATGTAAAGCATGACCCAAAAGGACAAATAAAATAAATATATTTTGTCTCTCTTTTTCAAGGTGTCCCCCACCTTTCAGAGCTAGTAGCTAGCTGGAAATTCAGAAGGCCGGGACAAAACCAGTATCGCGATACTTGTTATTATCATGGCAAGGAAACAAAACACGAAGCGAATTCAACTTCTTTAGGAAAAACAACCCTATTGTTAGAAACTAACATCATTTGTCACATGTATTTATTTTCAGGCTTTTAAAGGACCAAATAGTTCGGTCTGCTTCGTGTTTTCATTTTTGGTATCTTCCCAGCCCTCAAATTCAGGGTTGCAAAGTCATTTGAAAATTTCCACAACAATTGCCACACAACACAAGCCAAAAGATTGCGTAATCGTGGAGCTGGCTAATCGTAATGCACACATGGCAACAACCACCCTGACCACCTGTACTTATTAGCAACAATGTGCTGGGATTCAATCCAAGGCACATTATAGAGCAGCTCACTGGACAACTGACAATGTGCCGTTTAAAGGCAATTTCACCTTTTAAAAGGAAATGGTTGGCATTGTTAGTATTTCCACTTGGCTAAACAGCTCTCTATTTGTGAATTTATTTGGGAATGCAAGTCTTACAAGCAGCAGATACACTACATATACAAAAGTATGTGGACCCCTTTCAATTTAGTGGATTCGGCTATTTCAGCCACACCTGTTGCTGACAGGTGTATAAAATCGAGCACCCAGCCATGCAATCACCATAGACAAACATTGGCAGTAGAATGGCCTTCCTGAAAAGCTCAGTGACTTTCAACATGGCACCGTCATAGGATGCCACTTTTCCAACAAGTTAGTTCGTCAAATGTCTGCCCTGCTAGAGCTGCTTCGGTCAACTGTAAGTGCTGTTATTGTGAAGTGGAAACGCCTATGAGTAACAACGACAACGGTGTGTGTGCTGAAGTGCATAAAAATTGTCTCCTCAGTTGCAACACTCACTACCGAGTTCCAAACTGCCCCTGGAAGCAACGTCAACACAATAACTGTTCGTTGGGAGCTTAATGAAGTGGGTTTCCATGGCCGAGCAGGCGCACACAAGCCTTTAAGATCACAATGTGGAATGCCAAGTGTCGGCTGGAGTGGTGTAAAGCTCGCCGCCATTGGACTCTGGAGCAGAGGAAGTACGTTCTCTGGAGTAATGAATCACGCTTCACCATCTGGCAGTCCGATGGACGAATCTGGGTTTGGCGTATGCCAGGAGAACGCTACCTGACGAATRCATAGTGCCCACTGTAAAGTCTGGTGGAGAATGACTATTTCCCCGTGCACAAAGCGAGGTCCATACAGGAATGGTTTGTCGAGATCGGTGTGGAAGAAGTTGACCGGCCTGCACAACGCCCTGACCTCAACCCTATCGAACACCTTTGGGAAGAATTGGAACGCCGACTGCAAGCTAGGCCTAATCGCCCAACATCAGTACCCGACCTCACTAAAACTCTTGTGAATGAATGGAAGCAAGTCCCCGCAGTAATGTTCCAACGTCTAGTGGAAAGCCTTCCCAGAAGAGTGGAGGCTGTTATAGCAGCAAAGGGGGGACCAACTCCATACTAATGGCCATGATTTTGGAATGAGATGTTTGAAGAGCAGGTGTCCATATACTTTTGGTGTATATAATGTATTTAATGCAGCTACACACATTTTGAACGCAACTGCATAGGTCCTAGGATGTAGGATCGACGACAATACAGCGAAGTACTGTATGTTGTCGATTAAATTGGCTAAACTGGAGTGAAATTCAGCAAACACACTGGCTGCCACAGGACCAACAATGAGAAACTGAATCTGTTACCATTCTCATTAGGAAATTTAAGAAATCCTGTTCAACAGTGTGTTTCTATGTTTCTTTCATTGCTTTACTTTTTCTACCCAAGTTACTAGACATGCATACACTATTTCTATATTAATTATCCTTATAGGGCCCATTTGTCTCTCTATCTCTCTATCTCTCGTTAATGATTGCCTTTTGACCCGCCATCCATCCCATGGCTCTCTGCAGGAGTTCTTCTATGAGATCTCCTTCACGGAGCTGTCCACCAAAACCCTGGAGGTCACCGTCTGGGACTACGACCTAGGGAAATCCAACGATTTTATTGGTGAGTTGGCGACTGCACCACCCACAGTCATAAGTGGGATTCTAGTCGTGGGCGGTCTGGTTGCCCAATTGGGCCAGTTTCTTCATTTTCTTCACCAAGGCCGTGGTTCATTCAAAGGCACAGTGGTGTAAAGTACTTAAGTAAAAATACTTTAAAGTACTACTTAAGTCGTTTTTGGGGTTATCTGTACTTTACTTTACTGTTTACATTTTTGACAACTTTTACTTCACTACATTCCTAAAGAAAAGAGTGTGCCCCTGGCTATCCGTAAATGTAAAAAACAAGAAAATTGTGCCATCTGGTTTGCTTGATATAAGGATTTATTTTATTATTTGTACTTTTACTTTTGATACTTAAAACCTCTAACGAGTCACAACCCCGGATCCGGGATCCTCCCCATCAAAAAAGCTGACTAGCATAGCCTAGCCTAAAGCCACAGGGATATCATATAATCAAATGTTCATGAAATCACAAGTCCAAGACACCAAATGAAAGATACAGATCTTGTGAATCCAGCCATCATTTCCGATTTTTTAAATGTTTTACAGGGAAGACACAATATGTAAATCTATTAGCTAACCACGATAGCAAAAKACACAACTTTTTTTTCTCCACCATTTTTTTCCTGCATGGGCAGCTATCACAATTTCGACTAAATAAAGATATATATAGCCACTAACCAAGAAACAACTTCATAAGATGACAGTCTGATAACATATTTATGGTATAGCATATGTTTTTTTAGAAAAATGTGCATATTTCAGGTATAAATCACAGTTCTACATTGCAGCTGCAATCTGAAATAGCGTTGGAAGCAGTGTTTTACAGCGAAAACACAATATATCGTTATATTAGCATACCACATGAGCTAACATCACCCCAGCATTGATTCAAGGCAAAAAAGCGCGATAACGTTATCACCACCAAAATATATTAATTTTTTCACTAACCTTCTCAGAATTCTTCAGATGACAGTCCTGTAACATCATATTACACAATGCATATAGAGTTTGTTCGAAAATGTGCATATTTAGCATCACAAATCGTGGTTATGCTATGTAATCAGTCAAAACATGGCATGCATTCCTGGCCGGCGCCATCTTGGAAGGGCACCTAAGTTTACGATTATTTATCGATTAGATTGACWAAAAAAATACAGGTTGGACAGCTAATGAAAGATGCATTGGTTATTAATGCAACCGCTGATTTAGATTTTTAAAATTAACGTTACTAGACATACAGTGTGCGTTACAGCACTGGACTAGTGCTGCAATAATGGCCGAAAAATGCGTTTACATTTTTCCACATAAATACGGAATAAAATCATAAATAGCTCTTACTTTTGGACGAGCTTCCATCAGAATCTTGGGCAAGGTGTCCTTTTGTCCGAAAGAATCGTTGCTTTGTTGTAAAACGTCCACTTCAACTTCGGAACTAGCAGCTAACGTTAGCTACGTGGCACACACATGTCCAAATCCTCAAACGCAATACTACGAAAATTCCGAAAATAGCAATATACTCGCATAAACTGATATAAATCGGTTTCAAATAACTTCGTTATGATGTTTCTAACACCTATACCGAATTAAATTACAGACGGACATATCTAAGGCCGATAACTGAGCGTTTCAAAATGCTATCCTGAGGTCTTGCGTTGCGTAATGGCGGAAGTCGAAAAGAGAGCGCACCTCGTTCCTTGCCCTTTTATAAGCTCTGAGAAATACGTAGAAACACCATTCCACTTCTCATTGGTTACTGACATCCAGGGGAAGGCGGGTGCAGTTCATTTCGATCCATAGGGCACACACAGAGCTTTAAACTGATCTGAGAACAGAGACTATTTTTCTGACCTTCGCATGTCCTGTCATGATTTTCGCTGTAGAAAGAGTTCTGGTTCACCCACAGACATAATTCAAACGGTTTTAGAAACTAGAGATTGTTTTCTATCCAATAGTAATAATAATATGCATATTGTACGAGCAAGAATTGAGTACGAGGCAGTTTAATTTGGAGACGCAAAATGWCGAAGTTGAAACAGCACCCCCTGTAGTGACAAGTTAAGTATATTTTAGCAATTACATTTACTTTTGATACTTGAGTATATTTAAAACCAAATACTTTTAGACTTGTGTCATTTTCTATTAAGGTATCTTTACTTTTACTCAAGTATGACAATTGGGTACTTTTTCCACCACTGGTCAAAGCACTGATCTCATCAGTGCAATTGCTCCAGGTCTTCAACAGTGGTAAGCGCAGATGCAAGCAGCTACGGCTTGGGTGGGGTACAAGAACACAACGGCACCCTTAAGCCTGTWGCTTTCTGCTCACGTACACACAGTAACGGCAAAAAGAGATCGAGAATGAGTGACTCGTAGGCTTGTGGGCATCAGCAAAGATTTACTAGCATTTGTGAGGGTTGGAGAACTATCGCTTGATCACAGATCACAAACCGCTGGTGACATTGATAAACAACAAAGACCTGGACAATGCACACCTTTGATGTCAGTGGCCGCTGATTCGACTTGATGAAGTTCAACCCCATCGAGGGAAGAACGGAAGAACCTGGTCGTCGCCGATGCCTTGTCTAGGCACCCCAAACCAGAGATGGACGATACAAGGTTGGAAGCAGATGTCCAGGCTATGGAAATGATCATACAGTGCCTTCAGAAAGTATTCATACCCCTTGACATTCCACATTTTGTTGTGTTACAGCCTGAATTCACCAATCTAGATATAATAGCCCATAATGGCAAAGGGAAATCATGTTTTTTGAAATTTTAGCAAATGTTATTGAAAATGAAATACAGAAATATCAAATTTACACCCCTGAGTCAACACATGTTAGAATCACCTTTGGCAGTGATTACAGCTGTAATCAGCTGAGTCTTTCTGGGTCAGTCTCTAAGAGCTTTGCACACCTGGATTGTACAATATTTGCTCATTATTCTTTAAAAAATTATTGAAGYTCTATCAAGTTAGTTGTTGATCATTGCTAAACAGCCATTTTCAAGTCTTGCCATAGATTTTCAAGCCGATTTAAGTCCAAACTGTAACCTGGTGACTCAGGAACATTCAGTGTTGTTTTGGTAAGCAAGTATATTTGGCCTTGTGTTTTAGGTTATTGTCCTGCTGAAAGGTAAATTTGTGAAATTGGCAGCAGACCTCAGCGAGTTCAAGGGGAAAACGTTCCTAGTCTTCATAGACTACTACTCTTGGTGGCTCAAGATCTTGAACTTCACAAAGACAACTAGTGAGGCAAAACTTCCAAGCATCTTCGCAAGGTTCAGAATACCTAAAGAAATGGTGACAGATAATGGCCCACATTCTAAATCGCAGAAACTTTGAGATTTTACAGCCACGTACGACTTCAAACGCACAACTTCAAGTCCATAATATCCCCAAGCAAACGGGATGGTGGAACGGGAAAATGGCAAAATTCATCCTCAAACAGAAAGATTCACAGCTCGCACTAATGAGCTACAGGGACACTGCAAAGGAACCAACACGAGAAAGTCCAGCCAGACTCCTTATGGGAAGGAGACTCCACACGACAGCTCCTACTCTGAAACAAAACTTGAAGCCAGCATGGCCAAACCTGGCCACTGTAAAGCACAATGATGCCAAAGCCAAACACTCCTATGAGAAAAAGTAAGCGCTTCACACCATAGTCCTTTGTCGTACAAACATAGCATAGGGACTCGACAAGACGGAACCGCCAACACTTGCAACGGACGCACAGAGGACGCACAGAGCACAGGCAAAAGTAGGCAAAAGTCAATTGACCAAAGTTGCTAAGCTTGCTAGATAAACTCCTTCAAMGAATGACAGAATATCGAGTTTATGATTATACAGATAGCTCATGAATAATGGGGAGATATGAAGAGTGGAAATATACTGAACAAAAATATAAACGCAACATGCAACAATTTAAAATATTTTACTGAATGACAGTTCAATTACAGGAAATCAGTCAATTGAAATAAATAAATTAGGCCATAATCTATGGATTTCACATGACTGAGCAGGGGCGCAACCATGGGTGGGCCTGGAAGAGCATAGGCCCACCCACTTGGGAGCCAGGTCCACCAACTGGGAAGCCAGGCCCAACCAATCAGAATGAGTAAGGGCTTTATTACAAATATAAATACTCCTTACAAACCCCTCCACCACCAAATTCTCTAAAAAGATGTGGAGGGGGCATATGTGGAGGGGGCAAATTAACATTTAATCATGTGGCAACAGCTCTGTTTGACATTCCTGCAATCAGCATGCCAATTGCACGCTCCCTCAAAACTTGAGACATCTGTGGCATTGTTGTGTCACAAAACTACACATTTTAGAGAGGCCGTTCATTGTCCCCAGTACAAGGTGCACCTGTGTAATTATCATGCTGTTTAATCAGCTTCCCGGGATCCCGGTTACCCATGTTAATCCCTAGTGGTAACTAGTGCTACCTTTGAAATCTCTGGTCCCAGACCAGCACCGATCAGCTTTGCCTCAGAAAAGTGTGATCCAGGACAAGCTCTTACCGGTCCGGAAGCATTGTGAAGCCTGCAACCAAGTTAACCTTTTAGTTAGGGAATGAGCAATATGGGGCAGAATAATCCCCTTTTCTTTTCATCTTGGTKTACCCATTACCCTGTAGTTTTGAAAGAGTGAAAAAGAAAAGAGAAATTGGTCAAATAAAATTACTTATTTTTTTTGACGAAAGAGTTCATGAAATACTTAGAGTTCCAGAGAAGAAAAAGAGAGAGAAGAAAGAAGTTATATCAAAACTATAGAAAAGCATGTCGTAAAAAGCTTTGCTACTAAAAACAGTGTAGTGCTTTAGCCTAAATACAGTTGAAGTCAGAAGTGTACATACACTTAGGTTGGAGTCATTAAAACTCATTTATCAACCACTCCACAAATTTCTTGCTAACACACTATAGTTTGGCAAGTAATTTTTCCAACAATTGTTTACACACAGATTATTTCACTTATAATTCACTGTATCACAATTCCAGTGGGTCAGAAGTTAACATACACTAAGTTGACTGTGCCTTTAAACAGCTTGGAACATTCCAGAAAATGATGTCATGGCTTTAGAAGCTTCTGATAGGCTAATTGACATCATTTTAGTCAATTGGAGGTGAACCTGTGGATATATTTCAAGGCCTACCTTCAAACTCAGTGCCTCTTTGCTTGACATCATGGGAAAATCAAAAGAAATCAGCCAAGACCTCAGAAAAAAAATTGTAGACCTCCACAAGTCTGGTTCATCCTTGGGAGCAATTTCCAAACGCCTGAAGGTACCACGTTCATCTGTACAAACAATAGTACGCAAGTATTAACACCATGGGACCACGCAGCCGTCATACTGCTCAGGGAGGAGACGCGTTCTGTCTCCTAGAGATGAACGTACTTTGGTGAGAATAGTGCAAATCAATCCCAGAACAACAGCAAAGGACCTTGTGAAGATGCTGGAGGAAACAGGTATCTATATCTATACCCACGAGTCCTATATCGACATAACCTGAAAGGCCGCTCAGCAAGGAAGAAGCCACTGCTCCAAAACCGCCATRAAAAAGCCAGACTACGGTTTGCAACTGCACAGAACTGTTTGGCTACAATGACCATCGTTATGTTTGGAGGATAAAGGGGGAGGCTTGGAAGCCGAAGAACACCATCCCAACCGTGAAGCACGGCGGTGACAGCATCATGTTGTGGGGGTGCTTTTCTGCAGGAGGCACTGGTGCACTTCACAAAATAGATGGCATCATGAGGATGGAAAATTATGTGGATATATTGAAGCAACATCTGGGTCTTCCAAATGGGTCTTCCAAATAGAAAATGACCCAAAGCATACTTCCAAAGTTGTGGCAAAATGGCTTAAGGACAACAAAGTCAAGGTATTGGAGTGGCCATCACAAAGCCCTGGCCTCAATCCTATAGAAAGGTTGTGGGCAGAATAATGGGGTCAACWTTGGGTCATGATAGGGGCTGCACCAAATGTTTTATGTATTATAATAATTGACTATGCTTATGTTGTATTAATAGAAGGGGAAGGGCTATAAGACCCCTACCCCACTACATTTATAGGGTCCTGGACTATAGATTAGCAATATATATATTCATTATAAGGTTTAATGTTGTTCCACAGTTCTTTTCTAGTCTCTGCTTCTTATAAGAAGCGGTCTGAGAGATGTGTGAGTTATTGCAGTCAAAATAGGGTGTCTGTGAGAAAGCGCCTCAAGGCTAAAAGAGATTCATAGCCACAGAACCTTGCAGGGGAGTGAAAAAGATAAGAGACTAGTCAGACATACCACTATAAAGCAACTTGGGGAGTGGAAAATAACTGCTGAGCCCTTAGAAAACACTGGAACTATTGTCTCACCTGCAAGTTTGTAAAACTGTATGTGCATGGGCTTGGTCTCATGGGTAGAAGGTATTGACATAGGCAGTTACATCGCTAGGAGTTGACTGCAAGCATATTAAAAGCAACTTGGACTTTTCCTATTTTGCAGAACTCAGGAGAGACATCAGTAGTATGTTTGATTTTTGATCTTTGACTTCTGTCTACAGCTGTATTTTGATTAAAATTGTTATGATTTATAAGTGCACATTTTGAGTATTCCTTATTTGTTTAGTAAATAACAGAGCCCAGAAAAGTGGAACCAACAAGAACTGAAAAAGCGTGTGCGAGCAAGGAAGCCTACATACAAACCTGACTCAGTTACACCAGCTCTGTCATGGAGGAATGAGCCAAAATTCACCCAACTTATTGTGGGAAGCTTGGTGAAGGCTACCTGAAACGTTTGACCCAATTTAAACAATTTAAAGGCAATGCTACCAAATACTAATTGAGTGTATGTAAACTTCTGACCCACTGGGAATGTGATGAAAGAAMTAAAWGCTGAAATAAATCATTCTCTCTAGTATTATTCTGACATTTCACATTCTTAAAATAAAGTGCTGATCCTAACTGACCTAAGACAGGRCATTTTTAGTAGGATTAAATGTCAGGAATTGTGAAAAACTGAGTTGAAATGTATTTGGCTAAGGTGTATGTAAACTTCCAACTTCAACTGTAGTTATACACGGTATGTTGTTTGTTTATATACTGTATGTGAACCTAGTTATTATGGGATCAGCCGTCTTGCTTAAAAACTTCTTAGGGATAGGCGTCCAACTAGCGGGACACCAGCCGACAACATCCGGTGAAATTGGAGGGCACGCAATTCAAATAAATAATTGTAATATTAAACATTCATGAACATTCAAGTATCTTATATAATTTAAAAGCTTAAATTCTTGTTAATCTAACTGTGTTGTCCGATTTCAAATAGGCTTTACGGCGAAAGCATACCATGAGATTGTCTGAGGACGGCGCCCCACGTCAACATATTTTTCAACCAGCACAGGCTTCATAAATTCACAAATAGCGATGAAATAAATCACTTACTTTTGAAGATCTTCCTCTGTTTGCAGTCCCAAGAGCCCCAGCTACAACATGAATTGTCGTTTTGTTAGATAAAATCCTTCTTTATTTCCCAAAAAGTCAGTTTAGTTGGTGCCATCGATTTCAGTAATCCACTCGTTCAACATGCAGACAAAGGAGTCCAAAAAGCTACCACTAAACTTCGTCCAAACAAATGATGTTTCTATTCAGTAGGAAAGGAAAATTAGTAAGCGTGCCGAAAGACTGATATTGWTCCGGTGCTCGTCTCACCAAAACTCAAAATTCTTGCTTGTTTTTCAAAAAACAAGCCTGAAACCTTGAATAAAGACTGTTGACATCTAGTAGRAGCCATAGGAATTGCAATCTGGGAGACGGATTTACATAGAAACAATAGGTTTCCATCATAAGAGCCTGGGAGCTAAAAAAAAAAATCCTGTTGGATTTTCTTCTGAATTTTGCCTGCCATATCAGTTCTGTTATAGACTCAGATATTATTTTAACAGTTGTAGAAACTGCAAAGTGTTTTCTATCCAATGCGACCAATTATATGCATATCCTGGCTTCTGGGCTTGAGTAACAGGCAGTTTACTTTGGGCAGGTCAGTCAGGYGGAAATTCAGGAAACTAGACTATCCCTAAGAAGTTTAAGGGGGGAGATGTAGCGATATACTGATAACCTAACATCATTAAATAGATTTTAGCCTAAGTTCAAGCACGCACTGCCAGACATGCGCAGTTAGACCAATGATGTTCAGCAATAAAGACCCATAAAGATAGCTCGGGGGTATATCGTTTCATTTATACATTTATACAAGTTAATACAGTTTACCAGTAAGACAGCCGAACTTTACAGTCCCTTTTATTGAATCCCGGCCCAAGACTTGTTGGGCAACAACTAGAGGTTGCTGCAATGGTCACGTTCCAGGCCGACTACATTGCAGTCACCTGCCAGAAATCTCAACTCCTGGATAAGTGTTTATCAGCTAATCCCATTATAAATAATCTGATGCTGACTGCAAAGTTAATAACTTGGAACGCATCAATGGATTGATCCACACAGTGCTACTATGATATAAGTTGCCTGGAATGCCATCTATTGCTACACAGATTGTTTTGTAACTTCATTTTTCTGTCTACGTCTTCTAGGAGGCGTGTCCTTAGGCTGTCACTCACAAGGAGAAACTCTCCAGCATTGGATAGACTGTCTGAAGAACAAGGGCACAAAGGTGGAGCGATGGCACACGTTGACCAATGAGCTGCCTGGATCCACATTCCATGAATGAAAATGGGCCAATAATGATATCTCACCACTGTACTGTTTTTGGCCAAAATGTTTGGCTAAAATGGGATTATCGATGAAAAGGTKTTCATCATCGCATGTTATGAAGATGTATTCTGAATGACTTGAACATTTGAGTTCAGAAAGAAATGGTAGGGGTGTGGTGTTAATTGAGCCAAAGGGGTAAGTTAAGGCATCCTTGTTTCTAAGAAACCATACACAAAATGTATAATTTGGCCAAATACTTAGGAAGCGGTCATCATTTCATGGAGTCTGTGCAGTGCTAGGGACCGAGTTTCCTAAACTCGGTCCCTAGCACTACACAGCTGATTCAAATAATCAACTAATCATCAAGCTTTGCTCATTTTAATTAGCTGTGTAGTGTTCAGGCAGTAAAACAAAACGTGCACCCCTTGGGGTCCCGAGGACCGAATTTGTGAAACGCTGCTGTGAAGGAAGAAACCAGGAAAAAGTGGGAAGCAAGTCAGGTCCCCAAAAATGATTTTCACCAAGTCAGATGAATATGTGTTAGAGGTTTCATGATGCTTGTATTTTAACCAAAGTAGATAATTTTAAGATTGTTCTATACATCAGTTGGGGTCTTTATGAGCTTCAATATGAGGTCCTAAACCTAGCATGAAGTTCATCCTTGTAGCTGTGTGGGCTAATATAGTCAAAATGTTTGCATTTTGGGTAAGTGTTTTCTTCCCAAGCATCATGCAAGGCATTATCGCTGGGACATGAGGTAATAACAGGGCATGGCCTATGTTAAAAAWGCTTWAAATGATTCAAAGACAAAAAGTGCTTGTGATTGTGTTGAATTGTGTTTGGAAAATAAAGATAGACATGGTTTTAAAAAGGTAGTGGTAATATTTCMTTCAGTACAGAAATGTGCAGCCAAGTTTGTCCCGCAGCTCAACTTACCCCATACCCAATGTAAGTTGTGCCAAGAGATCACTTTTTTTGGGACAAACTAGGCTTTCAATATTTACATGAATTCTGATTATTTCCAGGGATACACAACATCCTGAAATATATATAGATATCTTTGTTAGAAAGAATACTATAATGTATGTCCCTTGATGGAATGAGGCTGAATGTAGAAAATGGCACAACTTACATCACTCTCCCCTAAGTAGAGAGTATTTCCTTATACTTAGGCTGTACATTCTCTTTTACGTTACAGAGGGCCATATCCATTCTGTATATTTAATTTGTTCAGAAACATAGCTCCCTAGGCTACTGAATAGACCTCCTGTRAAAAAGGGAAATTAAAATCATGTAAATCACGTCTAAGGAAGAGAAAAAATATATATATTTTGTCAATTTACTCCTCATTATTCATACTGCTTCATTTGTTTATTCTTCTAAAATTAGATTTAGTTCTTTCATTAACTTCTGATTCGTCCTGACCTGGAAAATATCCCCCCGTATTTCCCTTCTCACTGCCTGAATACCTCTCCCACAGCAATAACGTCTTGCCTAATGCTTCCAAAGAATTCTCAATGGGTCTCATTAGTAACAAACATTTTTTATCGACTGATGTAATTGCCATTAAATTATCTGAAAATTATAATTCATTTGATTAAATAGTGCAAAGTAATAAGACAGTTGGTTCTTTGCATGTTTGATGTAATAAAAAAAAATGTGACTCTGACTTACGTCTCCTCCATTTTTGGTTGAACAGACACAAATGCTCGAAGAGGATCATTTCAAGATGTAGGCCTACATCTCTGTGCTGTTCCAGATTTTCTCGAGTCACATTGGGATGACTACCCTTGTAAAATAAATATGTACTTTGTTCAAGTAAAGCATTGTGGAAAGGTTTTTCTGCTTTTTTTCTGCTTTTTGGACGGTTTGGGCTGTGGCGGTCAATACATTTTGGCAGCCGGTAACTGTCACGCAATTGACCATTAATTGTAGAATAAAAAACATGAGCTGGTGCACACCCAGCAAAATGTGTTCACGTGGAGGTGCTGACTAACGGCGAATAAACTATCAAAATAAAGAGAGTCGCACACTCCATACATAAACTCCCAGTCATTTATTGGGTATTATGCCAAAACGTTGGTATATGGAGTGTGCAACTTTCTCTATTTTGATAGTTCATAATTGACCGTTAATTAACATAAACATGTTTAGCATCTCCAGGCTTCCAAACATTGGAACATCTACATTTTAAATATGGCCTATATCATCACAATAAATCCATTATTTATTTTAGGCAGGTCTAAATAAACATAATAGGAAGAAAATGTAGCCTATTTCAGAACAACAGAATAATAGCATATTATTAAGTCATCCTTTTGTTTGGCCCTGATCTGGCTATGCCATATGGATGTGGGCTGAAATAGTTAATTTAGCAGATAAGATTTGCTTATAATTCTCGTGGAATTCTTTTTATTTTATAGTAAGAAGAATACATTTGAACATTGCTGAGTAAAATAGAAAGGATATTTTTCCCAAACGATTTCCAAAGGAGTGCGGACATGTGGCTATTCTGTGTTGAGCGGTTAACAAAGTAATAATTTGAAACAGGTCCTCTTATATGCTTAATATAGAGTTATTTATGCAAATTTAGTTGTGATACAAACCTTAGGCTATACACTGAGCGTAGAAAACATTATGAACACCTGCTCTTTCCATGAAGTAGACCGACCAGGTGAATCCAGCTGAAACTGTTGGTTAAAGGCTTGTAAGTAAGCATTTCACGGTAAGGTCTACACTTGTATTCGGCGCATGTGACAAATAAAGTTTGATTTGATTAGCTTTGATTTTGAAAGCTATGATCCCTTATTGATATCACTTGTTAAATCCACTTCAATCAGTGTAGATGAAGGGGAGGAGATAGGTTAAAGGAGGATTTTWAAGACTGCATTGTAGTCATTTTTAAGACTGCATACACAGGGATTGTGTATGTCTGCCATTCAGAGGATGAATGGGCAAGACAAAAGATATGTGCCTTTGAACAAGGTATGGTAGTAAGTGCCAGATGCACCGGTTTATCAAGAACTACAATGCTGCGCTCAACAGTTTCCCGTGTGTATGAAGAATGGTCCACCACCCAAAGGACATCCAGCCAACTTGACACAACTGTGGGAAGCATTGGAGTCAACATGGGCCAGCATCCCTGTGGAATGCTTTCAACACCTTGTAGAGTCCGTGCCCTGATGAATTGATGCTGTTCTGGAGGGCAAAAGGGGTGGTGCAACTCAATATTAGGAAAGTGTTCTTAATGTTTTATATACTCAGTGTATGTTTTGATTTCTAACACATTCTAAGGCTGGATGATGCGACTCTCATGATGATTTGAAAAAAGTTGCACGAAAGGCAAAGGCACTGCTCTGTTTCTTGCGCAGGTGGGACACACTTCGTCAGTCTCTGATTATCAATTTGACAAGCACTTAATAATATTCTCACCCATTAGGCTATTCTCAATTTAATCTGGTCTTTATATATAGCCTACTAATATATGTGTATGAAGGTAAAATAGAGACATAGTAAGTGTACAAGAATGTAAAGTATGATTTGCACATGTAAAATATGAGTTGCACCTGTATAATCAGTTTTGTAGTTGCAAACATGTAACTTCTTTTGAGAATCAGTGCAACAACACTTGCAAGCAGGTAATGTGATGTGTGAATAAATACAAACAACACTTGCAAACATGTAACATGATGTAACATGTAATCTTCTAAAACTAAATTTGCCGATGTCAAATCTGTGCGCTCTGAGTTTTGTCACTAATTCTGTGCTTTAAAGAGCTGCTCTGCAGGAAAGCAGCAGAGAAAACATTACAGCTCTGGTGGGCAGGGTTTTCTCTTCAGATCAATAAGGTGAGGTGTTGTCATTCTGGAACGTGCTTTCACGTTTCACAAGGTTCCGATCTGGAAGCAAGTTTGTTAAAATTACTAGCTAAATGATATTCACAGAATTTGAAAGCTACAGCAAGGGGATGGCGAAGAAGAATTAAAATTAGTATTTGGACGTTCCCTTTCAGTCCTTATATACTGCTACACAGACAAGTTATATAAGCATGATTTACATGATTCATTATTAACGTTGGTTCCTGCATGTGACTGATTGATACCTCACAAGGCTTCTTCTCTCAAAGCTGAGACCTTAAAACTGAGATACTCCTTTTGGTTCCCAGAGCAATGTTGTACTGCCAAATTGCTTATCAGTGATAGTGTGGATTCCTCCCATGTACAATCAATCAGTCACTCGCATGAACCCAACCAAGTTGGTTAAATAAAAGCAGCATTGTGCTAAACATATGATCTGATACACACAGAGAAACTTCCCTCCCTTTTTATCACTCTGTGACAACTATTGTTACATTTTACGCTAAGCATTAGATTATTAAACATTTCTATTACAAGTAAAACCAGACACTTTATCCTTTCAAACCCTTCATTCTGGGTTGTTCAATCTAACTAGTAACTGATCATTATTCTATAGCCCTTACACTTGTAAAACCATTGCAATAGAATGGTTTAACTTAAGACCTTCATTTCATAGTGTTACACACATGCTTTATTACACAATCTCATTCATGTAAATTATATCATCATGAGCAGCACCTTCATTGAGTTCCTTATAGTCCTCATTATCTTCATTATTCTCATTAGCAAATGGCATTTATTTTAGGCCAATCAAATGAACAGTCTCTCCTGCAGTTGCAGAAGTGAACATAATAGTTGCTGAGACCTGTGAGACAAAAGAAGAGCACAGAGCTTTACAACACAAAATCAATGTTATAACTAACACACAAGTACAAATACTCCCAACATGGCCCATTTTGCAAGGTTCACAGACTATGATTCAAACATAGCTGACAGCCATAGCTGTCACCTCCCACTCGGTATCTTCATTGCCAGAGTAGCTTCTAGCGGTTTCTGATAATGACATTTCAGCTGGAGCTTTTGACTCTCTCTACTTCCTTCGGGTTCTTAAGAGAGTGACAGTAAAACACTTGAAAAGAAAAAGAAAACACAAAATATAAAGTATTAGTAATGCATTGTGTATATAGCCAATTAGTAATAATTGAAAAGAAAAAGAAAACACAAAATATAAAGTAGTAGTAATAATTGTGTATATAGCCTTGTGTTACTTTTATTTTTAACTTTAGTTAATTTAGTTAACATTTTCTTAACTCTATTTATTGAACTGCATTGTTGGTTAAGGGCTTGTAAGTAAGCATTTCACGGTAAGGTCTTCACCTGTTGTATTCGGCACATGTGACAAGTGTAAGACAGGGACAAATGGGGGCCGTGATGAGAAAAGTTAATGCTAGAAATATAAGATGAATATACTGTATGTCAATGTTAGCAGTACATACTGTATATTTGTTTCCCATATGTAAATGTACATTCTGACTTTATCGGTGTGTGCTAAATTAAAGGTCTTCAGAAACCACCTGCAGGATGAGCAGTGGACCCTCCCCTCACTTAGTGCTCTCCTCACAGTTTAGGAGCAGCACTCTGTCTCTCCGAATCATAATTAGAACTATTAAAAAATTATCCAACCCAAATTGAGAATAACAGTCCTTAGTGCTTCACGTTGAGTCTATCACTCAAATTTAAATAGTTGTAGAATCCAGTGAGTTTAGGGAGGGTTCCTCTCAGGGAAACCTTATCTTTTCGTGTCTTCTGAGAGGGAAGTTATCAGAAAGCCCACTAGATTGTAGCTTGGGCTAACCATATTTGGGACATTGATAGTAGGGGCTTTGTGGTCCTTGTCCCAATCTCATTCTCATTAAGGGTGGTGTGAAATGATTGTGTATACATGTATTCTCTCTCTTCCCTGTTCAAGTCAATATGTTTTCTAAGTGGCATAGACATTTGAGTGTTCATTGTTCCAGATGAGTGATTGTTGGAAACGGACTAATTGACTTGAGCACATTTTATGATGTTTATAACTATATAATAGGTCTAGAAGTAGTAATTCATGTGTTATGGGTTAAATGGAATGATTTCTGTGCAAATGCATTTGTGGCCGGAGGCAAAGTACAAAGGGGGCCTTTCTCTGAAACTAGTGGACTGTGGCAGGCTGCAAGAATGTGCACTTCCTAATCTCAAAGCTTCTCCTGACTCATAAGAAGACCGGGAGATGTGTGGAGGAATACAAAGGTTCTGGACTTGGGCTGGGACGATAACACCACCTGCCTAGCCACCGAGATCCATTGTACATCCTAGACTCAGGAGGGGGAAGAGATTGTTTGGGAAAACATTCATATACTAGCTGACTGCACATAGCACGCAAATAGAGGGCRAAGTGAGAGGGACATGGCGTGGGAACACCTCTCACACAACTGTAGCCTGACAGGGAAGCCTGGGTAAAAGCATGAGCAGGTGTTTTTAGAGCCTTCATTTTTGTGTATCCTAGCAGAACAGTATCCCAAAGGTAAAGAGTCAGGCGAAGGGAGAGTGGGAATCGTCATGTTATGATATATGATTATGGATAGCTTAGGGTACTAGTACCAAGTCAATGTGTGGGGGTACAGGTTAGTCGAGGTAATTTGTACATGTAGGTAGGGGTAAAGTGACTATGCATAGATAATAAATAGCGAGTAGCAGCAGTGTAAAAACAAAGGGGGGGGGTCAATGTAAATAGTCCAGGTGGCAATTGTATTAATTGTTCAGCAGTCTTATGATTTGGGGGTAGAAGCTGTTAATGAGTGGTCTAAGACACTGCATCGCAGTGCTAACTGTGCCAMTAGAGATCCTGGTTCGAGTCCGGGCTCTGTCGCAGCCGGCCGTGACCGGGAGACCCATGAGGCGGCGCACAATTGGCCCAGCGTCGTCCGAGTTAGGGGAGGGTTTGGCCGACAGGGATGTTCTTGTCCCAGCAACTCCTGTGGCGCACGCTGACACAGTCGCCAGGTGTACAGGGTTTCCTCTGACACATTGGTGCGGCTGGCTTCTGGGTTAAGGGGGCATTGTGTCAAAGAAGCAGTGCGGCTTGGCTGGGTTGTGTTTCAGAGGATGCACAACTCTCGACCTTTGTCTCTCCCGAGTCTGTACAGGAGTTGCAGCGATGGGACAAGACTGTAAAAACAACCAATTGGATACCACGAAATTGGGGGGGAAAAGTGGTATAAAAAAATGAGCCTTTTGGACCTAGACTTGGCGCTCCGGTACCACTTGCCATGCGRTAGCAGAGAGAACAGTCTATGACTTAGGTGACTGGAATCTTTGACAATTTTTTGGGCCTTCCTCTGACATAGCCTAGTATATAGGTCCTGGATGGCAGGAAGCTTAGCCCCAGTGATGTACTGGGCCGTACGCACTACCCTCTGTAGTGCCTTATGGTYGGATGCCGAGCATTTGCCATACCATGTGGTGATGCAACCGGTCAGGATGCTCTCGATGGTGCAGCTGTAGAACTTTTTGAGGATCTGGGGATCCATGCCAAATCTTTTCAGTCTCCTGAGGGGGAAAAGGTGTTGTCATGCCCTCTTCATGACTGTCTTGGTGTGTTTGGACCATTATAGTTTGTTGGTGATGTGGAGACCTAGGAACTTGAAACTCTCAACCCACTCCACTACAGCTCCATCGATTTTAATGGGGGCCTGTTTCGGCCCTCCTTTTCTTGTAGTCCACGATCATCTCCTTTATCTTGCTCACATTGACGGAGAGGTTGTTGTCCTGACACCACACTGCCAGGTCTCTGACCTCCTCCCTATAGGTTGTCTCATCGTTGTCAGTGATCAGGCCTACAGTCAGCAAACTTAATGACGGTGTTGGAGTCGTGCTTGGCCACTCAGTCGTGGGTGAACAGGGAGTACAGAAGGGGACTAAGCATGCACACCTGAGGGGCCCCTGTGTTGAGGATCAGCGTGGCAGATGTGTTGTTGCCTACCCTTACCACCTGTCTCTTATACACATCTAGATGTGTATAAGAGACAGACCCGAGCGTGGCCCGTCAGGAAGTCCAGGATCCAGTTGCAGAGGGTGGTGTTCAGTCCCAGGGTACTTAGCTTAGTGATGAGCTTTGTGGGCACTGTGGTGTTGAATAGTATTCTCACATAGGTGTCCCTTTTGTCCAGGTGGGAAAGAGCAGTGTGGCGTGCGATTGCAATTCTGTGGATCTGTTGGGGCAGTATGCAAAGTACTTCATGGCTACTGACATGAGTGCTACGGGGTGGTAGTCATTTAGGCAGGTTATCTTTTCTTTCTTGGCCACAGGGACTATGGTAGTCTGCTTGAAACATGTAGATATTACAGACTCGGTCAGGGAGAGGTTGAAAATGTCAGTGAAGACACTTGACAATTGGTCAGCACATGCTCTGAGTACAAGTCCTGGTTTCCCTTTGTAGTCCATAATAGTTTGCAAGCCCTGCCACATACGGCGAGCGTCAGAGCCGGTGGAGTAGGATTCAATCTTAGTCCTGTATTGACACTTTACCTGTTTGATGGTTCGTCTGAGGGGGATTTCGTCATTAGGGGATTTCTCATAAGCATCCGGATTAGTGTCCCGCTCCTTGAAAGTGGGAGCTCTAGTTTTTAGCTCTGTGAGGATGTTGCCTGTAATCCATGGCTTCTGGTTGGGATATGTACGCACGGTCACTGTGGGGACGACGTCGTCGATGCACTTATTGATGAAGCCAGTGATTGAGGTGTAAAAACCCTATAATTTCCCAATGATTGCACTTTGGCCAATAGAACAGATGGTAGAGGCGGTTTACCCACTCTCTGACGTATTTTGCCCTCTGTATTTCCTTTTTTTATTTTTTATATTATGAACACATTTTCAATGAATCAGCCATATGATATGTCCACCCTGTTAATTACTTTCACTTGACTATTTTAATAATATTTAAATTTTCATTAAGCTATTGTGTCCCCTTGTCAACCCTGTCCATTTGTTCTGGTCAAATTATAAAGAAATAACAGATTTTGTGTACAATGTGTGGTTTTATACAGAACTTCATCTAATTTGCACCTTATCTTTCTAAATTGACGTCCCGCTAGCGGGACAACTTCCGGTAGCCCTGGAGGGCACGCAATTCAAATAAAGAATCATAGAAATTATGGATATTAAACATTTAGGTAAATATAAGTGTCTTATATCGGTTGACAGCTTAAATTCTTGTTAATCTAACTGCACTGTCCGATTTACAGTAGGCTTTACAGCGAAAGCATGCCATGCGATTGTTTGAGGACAGCGCCACACATCAAAATATTTTTCCACCGGCACAGGTTTCATAAATTCACAAATAGTGATTAAATATTCACTTACTTTTTGAAAATCTTCCTCTGATTTGTCATCCAAAGGGTCCCAGCTATAACATGTAGTGTCGTTGTGTTAGATAAAATTCTTCTTTATATCCCAAAAAGTCTGTTTAGTTGGCGTCATCGATTTGAGTAATCCACTCATTCAACATGCCAAGATAGGAATCCAAAAATCTACCACTAAACTTTGTTTCAAAAAGTCAAAATACATTTCAATTTAATCCTCAGATACCCTAAAATGTAATCAAATTATAATATTTAATACGGAAAGAAGTATGTTCTATAGGAAAGCAATATTAGCAGGTGCGCGTTGTCTTCATGGATCGCGCACACACGATTTTCCAAGCAGATGTCTTGTACTAAAACTCATTATTCTTACTCGTTTTGGAAGAAACAAGCCTGAAACCTTGAACAAAGACTACTGACACCCAGTGGAAGCCATATGAATTGCATTCTGGGAGCTAGATTTAATTATTTCCCTATACGTTCCATTATAAGAGCATGGGCTCTCAAAAAATATATATTTCAGGTTGGTTTATCTTTGGATTTTCTCTTACCATATTTAGTGTTATAGTCTCCTACATTATTTTAACATTTTAACACTTCAAAGTGTCTTCTTTCCAATGGTACCAATTATATGCATATACTGGCTTCAGGGCCTGAGCAACAGGCAGTTTACTTTGAGCATGTCAGTCAGGCGGAAATTGAGAAAAAAGGACCCTAGCCTGAAGTTTTAACCTCTATGGGATCGATGTCCCTATACCGGGATGGTTGAGCTAACGTGCGCTAATGTGATTAGCATGACAGTTGAAAGTAACAGCAAACTTTCCAGGACGTAGACATGTCTTATATGGGCAGAAAGCTTGAATTATTTTAAATCTAACTGCACTGTCCAATTTACAGTAGCTATTATAGTGAAAAATACCATGCTATTGTTTGAGGAGAGTGCACAACAACAAAAAACTTTTATCACGGCAACTGGATTGATTCATTCATACATTCACCTCTGAAGGTAAATAATGTACTTACATTCAGTAATCTTGCTCTGATTTGTCCTCCTTAGGGTCCCAGAGATAAAATGTAGCATAGTTTTGTTTGATAAAATCTATTTTTATATTCAAATGTAGGAACTGGGTTTTACAGTTTGAACTCCTGCTGTCTCTGGCTCCACACCCACCCCGCCCGGCCATCTAGATGTGTGAAAGTTAGTGTATAAACTAATGATCCATCATGCATGACATTCCTGGGAGTGGGTAAACTTACATTTTGTATTACCATATCATTTGTGTATGTTTTCTATAGTTATGTACTTGAAAATGTATCATTTGACCATTTTGGGCAGGCTTGATACAAAATGTTTTCCAGTATTGTAATRCTTCACTAGATCAATCTGAAACTTTGCACACACTGCTGCCATCTAGTGGCCAAAATCTAAATTGTGCCAAAACTACAATATTATATCATGGCCTTTCTCTTGCATTTCAAAAATGATGGGGGAAAATTTTTGAAAATGCATGTTTTTTTGTTTGTATTACCTTTTACTAGATCTAATGTGTTATATTATCCTACATTAATTCCACATTTCCACAAACTTCAAAGTGTTTCCTTTCAAATGGTATCAAGAATATGCATATCCTTGTTTCAGGTCCTGAGCTACACGCATTTTTGGGTATGTCATTTTAGGCAAAAGTTGAAAAAAAGGGTCCGATCCCTGAGAGGTTTTATTACATTTTTGATAATTTATTAACATTAAAAAACAGAAATACCTCATATGATATGAGACTCCAAATTGAGCTCAGGTGCATCCTGTTTCCATTGATCATCGTTGAGATGTTTCTACAACTTGATTGGAGTCCACCTGTGGTAAATTCAATTGATTGGACATGATTTGGAAAGGCATACACCTGTCTATATAAAATCCCACAGTTGACAGTGCATGTCAAAGCAAAAGCCAGGCCATGAGGTCGAAGGAATTGTCCGTAGAGCCCCGAGACAGGATTGTGTCGAGGCACGGATCTGGGGAAGGGTACATACTTATTTTTTATTTAACTAGGCAAGTCAGTTAAGAACAAATTGTTATTTACAATGACAGCCTACACCGACCAAACCCGGACCAATCCCGGCCGGTTGTGATACAGCCTGGATTCAGGGTGTCTGAGTGATGCCTCTAGCACTCAGATGCAGTGTCTTAGACAGCTGCCCCACTCGAGAGCCCTTAAATGGAAGATGTTTGGAACCACCAAGACTCTTCCTAGAGCTGAACCCGATGGTCATTCTGACAGAACTACAGAGTTCCTCTGTGGAGATGGGAGAACCTTCCAAAAGGACAATCATCTCTGCAGCACTCCACCAATCAGGCATTTATGGTAGAGTGGCCAGATGGAAGCCACTCCTCAGTAAAAAGGACATGATAGCCCACTTGGAGTTTGCCAAAAGGCACGTAAAGGATTCTCAGACTATGAGAAACAAGAGTTTCTGGTCTGATGAAACCAAGTTTGAACTCTTTGGCCTGAATGCCAAGTGTCACGTCTGGAGGAAACCTGGCACCATCTCTACGGTTAAGCATGGTGTTGGCAGCACCATGCTGTGGTGATGTTTTTCAGTGGCAGGACTGTGAGACTACTCAGGATTGAGAGAAAGATGAATGGAGCACAGAGAGATCATTGATGAAAACCTGCTCCAGAGCGCTCAGGACCTCAAGACTGGGGCGAAGGTTCACCTTCTAACAGGACAATGGCCCTAAGCACACGGGCAAGACAACTCAGGAGTGGCTTCGGGACAAGTCTTTAAATGACCTTGAGTGGCCCAGCTAGAGCCTGGACTTGAACCCAATTTGAACATCTCTGGAGAGACCTGAAAATAGTTGTCCAGCGATGCTCCCCATCCAACCTGACAGAGCTTGAGAGGATGTGCAGAGAAAAATAGGAGAAACTCCTCAAATACAGGTGTGCCAAGCTAGTAACGTCATACCGAAGAAGACACAAGGCTGTAATTGCTGCCAAAGGTATTTCACAAAGTACTGTGTAAAGGGTCTGAATGGTCTGAACACTTTCAGTTTTTTATCTTTTAATACATGTGCAACATTTTCTAAAAACCTGTTTTTGCTTTGTCAATATGGGGTATTGTGTGTAGATTGATGAGAAAAACAACAATTTAATCAATTTTAGAATAAGGCTGTAACGTAATAAAATGTGGAAAAGGTCAAGGGGTGTGAATACTTTCCGAACACACTGTAGGTTATCATGATTAGAATGGTGTAGAACTTCATTACATATTGAGATATTTGGTGAAATAGACAGACATGTCCCTATTTCCCCAAAACAATGGCAGTCGAAAGGTTTTAAGAGCAGTATTTTTTTTAACCAGCTTACTATCTCTGCTAMCATTTGCCTTATTTGTGTTTAAAATGTTGTGGTTTGAACTAGGCCTCTATGTGARAACGTGGCAATAACTTTTCATTCATTTCACAGTTCTACTCCTCTGATGGCATGGCAGGCAGGCAGCACACTCCTGAAAATGAACTGCTCAGCAAAGCAAAGGATCTTTTGAGAGCTACCAGATAAAAACAATTATAATAATAATAATAATTTTGTGTCTGTGTTTATATCTTAAGGGGGTGTTACTTTGGCAGATAATGTTAACCATCTAAAGAAAGTGTATTTTTAAAGAATTTACTAAATGTATGGTGTTTTTGGTTTATGCGTATTTGGTTATTTTATGGTTAAAACGAACTAGCAAATATTTTATATTTTGCAATTCTGAGTAATTATTACTTCAGTAAGGATATACTCTTTATTCAGTGACCTGAGGTATWGAAACATTTGGATGGTCTGAAAACCCCCCGAATGTACTGCAATTGGTAAATAAATCCAATAGGTGGTAGCATAAGAACACAAATTACATTTCAGAAGATTCATTTTCTGCCTGGATACACCACTTCCCCTTATAGGAATAGTTTCAAGTTTTTATTTCACATGCACAAGTACAATGAAATGCCTTTCTTGCAAACTCAAAACCCAACAATGCAATAATCAATAACAATGTAATACTAGAAAAAAAACTACAATAAATATGAAGAACACAAGTAAGCATACTATATACAGGGTTAGTTCCAATACCATATTTACAACGTGCAGGGATACTGGAGTGATGGAGGTAGATATGTATATGGGTAAGGTGACTAGGCATCAGGATATAAGATAAACAGAGTATCAGCAGCTTGTATGTGAATGCGTGTGTGTAGAGTCAGTATAAATGTATGTGCATATGTGTGAATGGGTGTGCGTGTGTGTAGAGTCAGTATAAATGTATGTGCATATGTGTGAGTGAGAAGACGATGGAGTGTGTGTGTGTGTGTGTGTGTAGGGCCCTGTGAGTGTGCATACAGACAAAAATAAAAAGGTCAGGCTTGGGTGGTTCGAGTCTTTAACGATTTTCTGTGCCTTCCTAACACACCGCCCAATATATAGATGTCCCGGATGGCAGGGAGCTTAGCCCCAGTGATGTACTGGGCTGTCCACTCCACCCTCTGTAGCGCCATGCGATCGAGGGCGGTGCTATTGCCATACTAGGCAGTGATGCAGACAGTCAAAACACTTTCAATGAAACAGCTGTAGAACCTTTTGAGGATTTGAGTGCCCACGCCTAACTTTTTCAACCCCCTGAGGGAGAAGAGGCGTTCCCGCACCTCCTTCATGACTATGGTCATGTGTTTGGACCATTTTAAGTCTAGTGATTTGGACAAAGAGGAACTTGAAGCTCTCGACCTGCTCCAATGTGGCCCCGTGAATGTGGATAGGAGAGTGCTCACCCCCCCCCTCCTTCCTGTAGTCTATGATCAGCTCATTGGTCTTACTGATGTTGAGGGAGAGGTTGTTGTTCTGGCACCACACTGCCAGGTCACTGACATCCTCCCTGTAGGCTGACTCATCGTCGCCGGTGATCAGGCCTACCACCGTCATGTCGTCAGCAAAATTGATGATGTTTGGGTCTAGGGTGTCCAGGATGGTGGAGTTAATGTGTGACATAACCAGCCTCTCAAGCACTTCATGATTACAGAAGTGAGTGCTACAGGGCAGTAGTCATTGTGGAATGAAGCCTGAGAGTTCTTGGGGACAGGAATGATGGTGGTCATCTTAAAACATGTGAGGATTACAGACTGAGACAAGAATAGGTTGAAGATTACCGTCGGGCCCCGTGACCTTGCGGATGTTGACCTGATTAAAGGCCTTTTTCACGTTGGCCTCGGAGAGCGAGATCACCCAATCCTCTGGGTCGGTGACGGCCCTCACACCCGGAACGATGTTGTTGTCTAAGCGCGCATAAAATGCATTGCGTTCATCTGGTAGAGAGGCATCGTTGGGCAGATCACGGTTGGGTCTTCCTGTGTAATCCGTAATGGACTGTATCCCCTGTCACATACGGCGGTCGGCGGAGCCTGTGACAGTGCGAGTAAACAGCCTTGGAATAGAAAGGACAAGAGAGTGCATCTTCCACAGCCCGCCAATAGATTACATCATGCAAACCTCGCGGCTAGCAAATGATCTCACTTGAGCTAGAAGGCAGAGTGCCTGCTGCCATTACCTAGCTCGCTTTCGCATCAAACTTGGTCGAAACCTTTTTAAATGTTATCAGAAATTACGTTTACACGGGAGGTCACAGATTAACAATACATTACAATCGGAAAACTTGCTTAATCCATAAACAGTTTTGTATTTAAATATATAATCACCGCAGTGCTGCCGGGGTATGTTGGCACAGGGGGGCTGTCAGCTAGTGTGTTGCCAATAGCCCTTTGACCCGGGGCAACTCAAATGCATGCATCTGATTGGCTACTGTTCCCTGGAGGGAAACGTCCTGCTGGCGTGCCCTCTGGTTGTTGCTATCCAGAATCCTTGGGACAGCCATACACCATTGAATTTGAAATGTAAAATGGTTCATGTAAGGGTTCATGTTAGCACAGACAGGGTTATGGTTAGGGGTTAAGGTTAGGGTAGAGATGTCCCAAGGATTCCGGACAGCACTAACCGTTCCCTCAGGGACCTTAGCCACCCAAGCCACTGCCCGTCCTCCCCGCTTCCATCACTCAGACGTGGGCAGGAGAGGCGCGTCATGGTAACCTCTGTCACACTGGACAATAGCTTCTACACCCAGACCACCAAGCTGCTGAATAGCCACCACTAGTCCAGTCTGTCAGACTAGGCCCRTCTGACCTGCTCCTGTCCTGTTGATGAATTTGACAATGAACTTATTAACTAAGAAAAGTTTTTCTTGACTAGAGGTGACTGAATTCATGTTTAGGATTATTGATAATCGTATTAAAATAGTAATCAAGTTTATGTGCACCAACTAGCACATGTACTATGGTGGTCTGCTTGAAACATGTTGGTATTACAGACTCAAKCAGGGACATGTTGAAAATGTCAGGGAAGACACATGCCAGTTGGTCAGCACATGCCCGGAGCACACGTCCTGGTAATCCGTCTGGCCCCTGTCTCAGCCTTGTGTATGTTGACCTGTTTAAAGGTCTTACTCACGTTGGCTACGAAGAGCATGATCACACAGTTGTCYAGAACAGCTGGTGCTCATGCAAGACCTAGTGTTGCTTGCCTCGAAGCGAGCATAGAAGTGATTTAGCTCGTCTGGTAGGCTCGTGTCACTGGGCAGCGGCTGTGCTTCCCTTTGTAATCTGTAATAGTTTGCAAGCCCTGCCACATAAGATGAGCGTCGGAGCCGGTGTAGTATGATTCAATCTTAGCCCTGTATTGACGCTTTGCCTGTTTCATGGTTCGTYGCAGGGCATAGCAGGATTTCTTGTAAGCTTCCGGGTTAGAGTCCCGCACCTTGAAAGTGGCAGCTCTACCCTTTAGCTCAGTACGAATGTTGCCTGTAATCCATGGCTACTGGTTGGGGTATGTACGTATAGTCACTGTGGGACGACGTCCTCGATGCACTTATTGATAAAGCCAGTGACTGATGTGGTGTACTCCYCAATGCCATCGGAAGAATCCCGGAACATGTTCCAGTCTGTGATAGCAAAACAGTCCTGTAGTTTAGCATCTGCGTCATCTGACCACTTTTTTATAGACTGAGTCACTGGTGCTTCCTGCTTTAATTTTTGCTTGTAAGCAGGAATCAGGAGGATAGAGTTGTGGTCGGATTTAACAAATGGAGGGCGAGGGAGAGGTTTGTACGCGTCTCTGTGTGTGGAGTACAGGTGATCTAGAATTTTTTTCCCTCTGGTTGCACATTTAACATATGGGATTGAGGTCAGGGCTTTATGATGGCCACTCCAATACCTTGACTTTGTTATCCTAAAGCCATTTTGCCACGACTTTGGAAGTATGCTTGGGGTCATTGTCAATTTGGAAGACCCATTTGCGACCAAGCTTTAACTTCCTTAATAAAAAAACATTTTTTTTCTTTGTCGTTATGGGGTATTGTGTGTAGATTGATGAAAACAATTTTTTTATGGCTGTAACTTAACAAAATGTGGAAAAAGTCAAGGGATCTGAATACTTTCCGAATGCACTGTAGATTACTAAAATKATCAGATCCTACATTTAGCTATAGGATGTCATATTTTSTGTTTGGTCCACTATCACTGATCAGCTGATGGCTTATCCATCAGGATCACACACCACACAACCATGTGATGAATATACTGTAGACCCAAGAAATGTAGAAAGATCTGCGGGACAATCACACCCTCAGAGGACATACAGGAGTTGGCTATACGGCACAATCCGATGGAAGACTACGCTAACATTTGACTGATTGTCAGAACAGAAAGAGTTCAACTTCAATGTACTGGAGKACTACTCTAGAAATTGTAGGCTTTGTTACAGGAAAGATAGAAAGCAGAATAGGACGTGGTTTGTTTGTGTAGCACCTGAATGCAAGGGCAAGTGGATGGTTATGCATCGTAGGGGACCAAAATAATTTTAGGATGAGGCACTCCAGTTGGTGTGAATCATTGCAGACATAGGCACCAGTAAAGGTTACTATCAAAGATGTTTACACTGACACCCCGTCTAGGGAATAGGGTTCCATTTGGAACGCAGCCCTAACATTAAAAGATTATAAACTATTGTGCCTCCTGTGCGTTGGCCTACACTGAGCTGGGTCTGACAGAAGAGCTGGGTAGTGTGAGAGGTCTGGCTGTCAAACAGAGTGATCCTGAGGAAGGCATCCCACAAGCAGATGGGTCAGTATGTACCAAAACATGATGCAAATATTAAAGATTAAACTCCATATTGATGTTGAATAAATTAGAATACCCTTGTGACAGGGTTTSCCAAACTCGGGACTGCCGCCCCCCGGTCATTAAAAARGAGTAGGGGTGTTAACCCCGGTGTCATGGCTGAATTCCCAACCTGGTCCCATTCCATCAGGACCACCTAATCATCCCCCTCATTYCTAATGGGCATGTACAGTGGGACAAAAAAGTATTTAGTCAGCCACCAATTGTGCAAGTTCTCCCACTTAAAAAGATGAGAGAGKCCTGTAATTTTCATCATAGGTACACTTCAACTATGACAGACAAAATGARGGAAAAAAATCCAGAAAATCACATTGTAGGATTTTTWATGAATTTATTTGCAAATTATGGTGGAAAATAAGTATTTGCAAAGATACAAGTGTTATGCACAGAATTAAAGATATACGTCTGCTTAATGCAACCGCGGTGTCAGATTTTAAAAAGCTTTACAAAAAAAGCACACCATGCAATAATCTGAGTACGGCGCTCAGACACAAAAACAAGCCATACAGATACCCGCCATGTTGTGGAGTCAACAGAAGTCAGAAATAGCATTATAAATATTCACTTACCTTTGATGATCGTCATCAGAATGCACTCCCAGGAATCCCAGTTCGACAATAAGTGTTTGTTTTGTTGGATAAAGTCCATCATTTATGTTCAAATACCTCCTTTTTGTTAGCGCGATTAGTTCACAAATCCAAACTCACGAGGCGCGGGCAAGTCCAGGCAAAAGTTCAGACAAAGTCCAAAAAGTTATATTACAGTTCATAGAAACATGTCAAACGATGTATAGAATCAATCTTTAGGATGTTTTTAACATAMATCTTCAATAATGTTTCAACCGGACAATTCCTTTGTCTTTAGAAATGCAATGGAACGCAGGTCGCTCTCACGGCCACGCCGTCTGCCAGACCCCTTAGTCAAACAGCTCTTATTCTCTCCCCCTTCACAGTAGAAGCCTGAAACAAGGTTCTAAAGACTGTTGACGTCTAGTGGAAGCCTTAGGAAGTGCAATATGACCCCATTTACACTGTATATTAGAAAGGCAATGGGTTGAAAAACTACAAACCTCAGATTTCTCACTTCCTGGTTGGATTTTTCTCATGTTTTTGCCTGCCATATGAGTTCTGTTACACTCACAGACATCATTCGAACAGTTTTAGAAACTTCAAAGTATTTTCTATCCAAATCTACTAAGAATATGCATATATTGGATTCTGGGCCTGAGTAGCAGGAAGTTTACTCTGGGCACGCTTTTCATCTGAACGTGAAAATGCTGCCCCCTATCCCAAACAGGTTGTAAAGACTGTAAAAGAATGTTGGGCTTTTAAATTGATCCCGTTCTGACTCTTCATGTTATAGACTATAGGCCTAGTGTAATGGGTGTACAGAATAAATGTAAGTTGTAAAAGCCAATTGTTATGACATGCCTTCTCATATTATGGAATTCCAGATACATTTGGATAACAATATCCCTGAGATKAATGTTKTACATAATGTTATGGCTATGGTAGCTATAATTTGCACTTTTTGAATGAGACAATGTATTCCACTAACATTCTTTCAATAAACTTAGTTTTATTAATATTATATTCATTGTTTTTGTCTTTCCTTATCATATATAAGATTAAATGCTATTTGTAATTTTGGTGTAGATTTGTGTTTAATATTCYATCCAGATAAGAAAGTGTCTGATCCAGGAACATGCCATAGAATTATTGAAAAATACGATCGGTCCCAAAAACAGCTGTAACTTGTTCACAGTAAAAGTTATTTCTATTCTGATTTCAGATGTTCAATCTTTACCAAACAAGGAACAGTCAGAATGATTTCACTTTTCTCTATATTCATTAGAAAGTTGTAAATGCCAGTTGTTTAGATTTATTTATTTTTTGATTTTCACAGGTGTTTCCTTAACTGATTACAATTGGATTGATGGGGTGCTACTATATGTCATCATTTTAAAGAGATGTTTCTCAGCTTTCTAAATATACACTTAGGTTGGGGTCATTAAAACTCGTTTTTCAACCACTCCACAATTTTCTTGTTAACCAACTGTAGTTTTGGCAAGTTGGTTAGGACATCTACTTTGTGCATGACACAAGTAATTTATTTATTATTTCACTTATAATTCACTGTATCATAATTCCAGTGGGTCAGATGTTAACATACACTAAGTTGACTGTGCCTTTAAACAGCTTGGAAAATTCCAGAAAATTATGTCATGGCTTTAGAAGCTTCTGATAGGCTAATTGACATAAATTGAGTCAATTGGAGGTGTACTTGTGGATGTATTTCAAGGCCTACCTTCAAACTCAGTGCCTCTTTGCTTGACATCATGGGAAAATCAAAAGAAAATCAGCCAAGACCTCAGAAAATTGTAGACCTCCACAAGTCTGGTTATCATATGGAGTCAATTTCCAAACGCCTGAAGGTACCACGTTCATCTGTACAACAATAGTACGGAAGTATAAACACCATGGGACCACACAGCCGTCATACCGCTCAGGAAGAAGACGCATTCTGTCTCCTAGAAATTAATGTATTTTGGTTCGAAAAGTGTGCAAATCAATCCCAGAACAACAGCAAAGGACCTGTGAAGATTCTGAAGGAAACAGATACAAAAGTATCTATATCTACAGTAAAACAAGTCTTATATCGACATAACGTGAAAGTCTGCTCAGCAAGGAAGACGCCACTGCTCCAAAACCGCCATAAAAAAGCCAGACTACGGTTTGCAACTGCACATGGGACAAATATCGTACTTTTTGGAGAATTGTCCTCTGGTCTGATGAAACAAAAATAGAACTGTTTGCCCATAATGACCATGGCTGTGTTTGGAGGAAAAAGGGGATGCTTGCAAGCCGAAGAACACCATCCCACGGGGGTGGCAGCATCATGTTGTGGGGTGCTTTGCTGCATGAAGAGATTGGTGCACTTCACAAAATAGATGGCATCATGAGGGAGGGATTTGGGGATATATTAAAGCAACATCTCAAGACATCAGTCAGGAAGTTAAAGCTTGGTCGCAAATGGGTCTTCCAAACGGATAATGACCCCAAGCATACTTCCAAAGTTGGGGCAATATGGCTAAGAACAACAAAGTCAAGGTGTTGGAGTGGCGATCACAAGCCTTGACCTCAATCCCATAGAACATTTGTGGCAGAACTGAAAAAGAGTGTGCGAGCAAGGGAGCCTACAAACCTGACTCAGTTACTTACACCTGCTATGTCAGGAGGAATGGGCCAAAATTCACCCAACTCATTGTGGGAAACTTCTGACCAACTGAATGTGATGAAATAAATAAAAGCTGAAATAAATAATTCTCTCCACTATTATTCTGACATCACATTCTCAAAATAAAAAGTGGTGATCCTAACTGACCTAAGACAGGGAATTCTTACTAGGATTAAATTACAGGAATTGTGAAAAACTGAGTTTAAATGTCTTTTGGCTAAGGTGTACGTAAACTTAAACTTCAACTGTATACACTACCATTCAAACGTTTGGGTCACTTAGAAATTTCTTGTTTTTTGAAAGAAAGCTATTTTTTGTCCTTTAAAATAACATCAAATTGATCAGAAATACAGTGTAGACATAGTTAATGTTGTAAATGACTATTGCAGCTGGAAACATCAGATTTTAATGGAATATCTACACAGGCATACAGAGGCCCATTATCAACAACCATCACTCTGTCACGACTCCCCCGAAGTCGGCCCCTYTCCTTGTTCGGGTGGCGTTTGGCGGTCGACGTCACCGGCTTTCTAGTCACCACCGCTCCTTGGCACATAGATTAGGGAACCCAATTGTTCCTGTTGATGTTCCCTTCCCTGTACATGCCTTAGATAGTCGTCCTTTGGGGTCGGGGCTAATTAGGGAGGTCACAGCTCCCATTACTATGATAACGCAGGGGGTCACGAGGAGAGAATTAGTCTCTTCCTGATCGACTCTCCTGCGTTTCCTGTTGTGTTGGGCCTTCCCTGGTTGGCCTCTCATGATCCTACTATTTCGTGGCAACAGAGGGCACTCAAGGGATGGTCCTGTCAGTGTTCAGGGAGATGTGTAGGTGTTTCCTTAGGTGCCACTACGGTGGAAAGTCCAAACCAGGTTTCCACCATGCACATTCCCCCCGAATATGCCGATTTGGCACTCGCCTTCTGTAAAAAGAAGGCGACTCAATTACCACTCCATCGACAGGGGGATTGTGCGATAAATCTCCTGGTAGGCGCTGCACTTCCCAGGAGTCATGTGTATCCTCTGTCACAGGAGGAGACGGCGACTATGGAAACATATGTCACCGAATCTCTGGGACAGGGATACATTCGGCCTTCCACTTCACCTGTCTCCTCRAGTTTCTTTTTTGTGAAGAAGAAGGATGGAGGTTTACGCCCGTGTATTTCCTATCGAGGTTTAAATCAGATTACGGTAAAATACAGTTACCTGCTACCTCTCATCGCCAGTATGACAGAGTCATTGCACGGGGCGCGCTTCTTCACAAAATTGTACCTCAGGAGCGCTTACAACCTGTTGCGTGTCCGGGGAGGGGATGAGTGGAGGACGGCATTTAGCACCACTTCTGGGCACTATGAGTACCTCGTCATGCCGTGTGGGTTAATGAA